>NW_010309931.1:18267-47976 GCF_000700745.2 Antrostomus carolinensis | reverse complement strand
CTGGAGCAGCTGCAGACACCAGCGCTGATGTTCAGCACTCGGTCCCGGGGGTCGATTTGCTGTGTGCTTGCTCTTGGCAGATGTTCCTAAACCAGAATGGTTTTCTCCTCAGGCATGTCGTCCGTTAAGATTGAGTGCATTGCCAATGAGGGCAGCAGGATTGGGGAGTCGCCAGTCTGGGATGAGAAGGAGAGCGCGCTCCTCTTTGTGGACATCACGGGTAGAAAGGTGTGCCGCTGGAGCTCGGTCACCAAGCAGGTGCAGGCCATCTCTGTGGGTAAGGAACAGCTCGAAAAATGCTCTGCTGAACATCAGAGTAGTGAGTTCTGACGTGGTACTGCATCTCTGATGAAGGTGGGCAGGGGAACCAGGGGAAATGGCTTTAAACTGGAAGAGGGCAGGTTTAGATTAGACATTAGGAAGAAATTCTTCACTGTGAGGGTGGTCAGACATTGGAACAGGTTGCCCAGAGAAGCTGTGGATGCCCCTCCCTGGAAGTGTTCAAGGCCAGGCTGGATGAGGCTTTGAGCAACCTGGTCTAGTGGAAGGTGTCCCTGCTCATGGCAGTGGGGTTGGAACTAGATGATCTTTAAGGTCCCTTCCAACCCAAACCATTCTATGATTCTATAATTCTATGACTCTTGTAGGTGATGCTGGATGGTGCTCACCTGCTGGTGCAAGGAGATGTCTCCCTAAGACCTGACCTTGCTAGACCAGAGGATACTGAGGCTCGGGCTGTATGCAGAAACTAAATATGGTGTCTGGCCAGACTTAGTCCTGAGGACTTTTCTTATGATTTTGTGCTATTGGATCACATTTGATCTGCTTCTCTTTGCTGTAAATTCTTTACCACCTGCTCTCTTCTTTTGTTCCCTCTTTGTCCCAGAGGTAAGGGTCACCAAGACTCTCCTCCTGGTGCTGATGTCTGTGGGAGTTTTGTTACTGCTTTGAATGAGCAGTGCCTGTAACATTTTCTTTATTAGAAGAAAATTTCCCATGATGGTATAAGAAGATTATATTTTTTTAAGGTAACATTGTCACCAGCTAGAGTCTCAATAGTTTTAAGTATTTGTTCCAGAAAATAAGAGGTGTGCTAACTCTCATAAAAAGCTGCAGATTTATTTCCGGATGTGATAACATAAATATTTATTTGTCTGAAGACAGCTCCTTAAATTGTTTAAGTACTCAGATTTATTACTTTCTCATGTTCAGTAACACTGGGTGAAAATCACTTGCTTTTGCCCACCCATAAGCTGTTCATATTATTCACAATAAATTGATCTGGGCTTGTCTGCCCTTCAAATTACTGTAGTTACCAGTTTTAAGGTGAGAGAAAACCTGATACTCATTTTGGAAACATTGCTTCCCACACTTATTTCCTCTTACCTTAGCTGAAGGAACATGCTTCTCCCTGCCTCCTCCCCCAACTCTGACCTACTCTCAAAAGTGTAATCTTTTATGCGTGGCCTCTCTGGAGATGTAGAACGGACAGTAGCTGAAGTAGCTACTTTTTTTTTTTTTTTACTTTTTTTTTTTTAATACTTCCTTGTTCTGTGTTTAGTAATAAATAGTTGTAATTAATAACTATGCCTTTGGGAATACTGTGATTAAAAGGCCAAAAAACCCCAAAGAGCCAAGAGTGCCATGTGATTGAAATAGCAGGTTGATGTCCACAGTGGAAACTGAGAGAGAAATTACTCATTACTGAGGCTTACAGAGAATTACAACACACTTAGCAACAACTTCAAATGCCCTTTTAACTCCACAGGGAAAACACCACTACATACATAACCGTGCCTGGGGGGAGCCCTTACGGTCAGCTTTCTGTTTGGCATGAAGTGGTGTTGGAAATAAATCAGTTCCTGTGGACGCTGCTTAACAAAGCTCTCCAGGGCGGCTGCGGACTGAGCCAGGTGCAAGGGCTGATGTGCTCACTTGTGCGGTGTCTGTGCAGTGAGCAGCAGGGAGGCTGTGTCCATCTCACTAGCCTGATCCACCTCATTTCCCTCGGGTGCTTTGTTGGGAAGGTATGAGGCTGTTCTGGTGGCTGTAGGGGCACCTGGGGGACCAACACCTCCAGGGACAGGCAGGGGTATGCAGGCTCTGTGCTTGGGGGCTGCTCACCCCAGGGTGGGAGGGAGGCTCTGGGGCTGCCCAGGTGGAAGGGCTCCTGTGGGCTGTGGCCCCAGGTGTTTTTCTGGGAGAGTGGAGAGTTGTGTTCCTACACTCTGCTGGCAAAGCCCCCGCTGCTGGTGCAGGCAGAAAAGCACTTTTATTGGCGTGGCCACTGGCAGTCAGAAGAGCAGCAAAATGATGTCTTTTGGCAGGTGCCATGTGTGGCTCAGGGGACTTTGCTGACACCTCTGTGCTGGCACGGGAAGGAGAAGTGGCCCCTTACTTGCCCAGCACAGATGAGCCCAGCCACCAGCAGCCTCAGCAGCCACACAGCTCTGGGTGAAGGAGTTGCTGGAGTTGAGTTTGCAGTCAGACGTGCAACTCAGGTGTTGGGGGCAGATGGCATTTGGATTTCTAGCGCTGGGGTACGGCTGCCGGGGCTGCGAAGGGAAGGGGCGTCATGAGCCAAGTGCAAGCAGCCAGAAAGGAGCAGCTTCTCTTGGCAGCAGTGGTGGCTGGTGGCAATTTTGTGAAACTATTATCTGATTATACCTCTGTAAAGCTATAAGTACAATAAATGTTTTCTTTTTAAGTTAGAAGTTGTCGTTTGGTCCCAGGTATATTTCTAAGTCTTGTCTGTTAAATACTATTCCAGATTTTATTGCCCTGTTTAAAACTATTATTCCTTATACTGTGCCTGGCCTTTACAGAAGTGTTAACTTCAAAGTCATTTATCTGTTTTTTCTCTAATTCCTTTATAATACCCTGCAATTGAAGTTTTACAGCATAATAGCTCAAATGAGTGTAAACTAACCATGGAGCATTTACTAATTTTCTGCTTTGCTTTAACTCTTGGAAAGCTTTGCTACTTCTTGGTGTGTTTTTGGTGCTGCTGTAGGCCCGTCTGAACTGTGTGGCAGTGTGGTGCAGGGGGTGGCTCTCCTGCCCAGGGTGACCTGTCACAGTGCAAGTGATACTCTCTGTCTCCGTGAGTTATGACTGAATGGCTGTGCAGGGCTGATTTACCCAGGAGCTGACCTAAACAAAGGCAATTGCTCCAGAGCTCTTGTGGCAGTCAGTTTTTCCCCTGGGGAGAAGGGAACCCATGCAGTAACTTGTCATAAAAAAATCTACATGCCTATATCCATCCTCTTTTTTATGATTTTTTAAAGCAGCTAGCAGAATCAGGTGCTGGGAATTATTATTGCTCTTGGGAGCTGTGGCGACACTCAAGTTCCCTGAGTTTCTATGTCCCAAACTGGTGATTCTCTTTGTATCTGCTTTCTGTATGCATTAAGTACGCCCTCTTCATGTGAAAGGATCTATTTATATGTATTTAAACATCAGTTTTGTTGGTAGAAAAGTAGGTTGTTTCTGGTACCTGTGATCATACTGATTTCAATGGGACCACTTGTGTGTCTGAAGTGGTCAGAAAAGAAACGTCTCCCTGTAGCACATACCTCTTTGCCATTTCCCCCTGTTTCTAGATGCTCCTGTGAGCTCCGTGGCTCTCCGGAAATCTGGGGATTATGTCATCACCCTGGGAACCAGGTTTGCTGCTTTGAAATGGAAAGAGAAGCTGGTAACCACCATTGCTCACGTTGACAAGGATAAACCAAACAACCGCTTCAATGATGGAAAAGTGGATCCTGCAGGGAGGTATTTTGCAGGTATGCTGCAGGTGCTTCCTTCCTTCTGCTGCTCTGTGAGGTTTTGGTGACAATGTGCAGTGATCAGTTGTAGATGCAGCAAGTGTTGTAGGCTTGCAAGTTGTTGCAAACTTCATGAAGATCACCAAGGCCAAGTGCAAGGTCCTGCACTGGGTTCAGGGCAACCCCAAGCACAAATACAGGCTGGGTGGAGATTGATCAGGAGCAGCCCTGAGGGAGAAGGACTTGGAGGTGCTGGTGGACGAGAAGCAGAACATGAGCTGGCAATGTGCGCTTGCAGCCCAGAAGGCCAATAACCGTGTCCTGGGCTGCACCAAGAGAAGCGTGGCCAGCAGGTCGAGGGAGGTGATTTTGCCCCTCCACTCTGCTCTCATGAGACCTTACCTGGAGTACTGTGTCCAGTTCTGGGGCCCCCAACATAAGAAGCACATGGACCTACTGGAGAGAGTCTAGACAAGGGCTACGAGGATGATCCGAGGGCTGGAGCACCTCTCCTATGAGGACAGGCTGAGAGAGTTGGGGCTGTTCAGCCTGGAGAAGAGAAGGCTCCGGGGAGATCTTATAGTGGCCTTCCAGTACCTGAAGGGGCTACAAGAGAGCTGGGGAGGGACTTTTCATAAGGGCAGTTAGTGACAGAACAAGGGGAAATGGCTTTAAACTGGAAGAGGGCAGGTTTAGATTAGATATTAGGAAGAAGTTCTTTCCTGTGAGGGTGGTCAGACACTGGAACAGGTTGCCCAGAGAAGCTGTGGATGCCCCCTCCCTGGAAGTGTTCAAGGCCAGGCTGGATGAGGCTTTGAGCAGCCTGGTCTAGTGGAAGGTGTCCCTGCTGATGGCAGTGGGGTTGGAACTAGATGATCTTTAAGGTCCCTTCCAAAACCCATATGATTCTATAACTCATTCATAGTTTAAATGGTGGGGATTTTTTTCTTTTTTCTATGGTCAGGAAGAGTTTAATGCCATTAACCTGTCTATCTGTATCACCTGGATGCCATCTAATCAGAACTATTTCTTAAAAAAAGAGGCTCACTTATTCAGAGCCTGCCTAGTTAAAGATACTGGCCTTGCCTCCTCCCTATTGGCATGCTTGTTTTGAATACTGGTAAAGTGCCAATAGAAAATACTTAAAAAAAATACTTTGAAAGTGAGAAATTTATGATATTGTGGGTTTTGTTCTTCATAAATCAGAATTTATAGATGGTGTTTCTAAAAATCTATGTGACTGTTTAGCCCAAAAAAGAGAAGGTTCTGGGACATCTTACCTGTGTGTCTAAGTACCTGAAGCAGGGAGGGTAAAGAAGGGGGAACCAGGCTCTGCTCAGTGGTGCCCAGTGACAGAACCAGAGACACAGTTTGTGGGCACAAACTGAAATTCAGGAAATTCTGTTTAAATGTAAGAAAACTCTTTTACTCAGGATGATCAAACAGTGGAACAGATTGTCCAGAAAGGCTGTGGAGCCTCCATCCATGGAGATACTCAAGACACAGCCCCTGAGCAACTTGCAGTGGCTGACCCTGCTCTTGAGTAGGGACTGGGCCCAGATGATCTCCAGAAGTGCCCTCCAGCCTCAGCGATCCCATGATCCTGGCCTCCTGGTTTTTAAAGCACCGCTCTGTGCATCTGCCCTGTAGCTGGGTCCCCATGCTTACCTTAACTTGCTCTTACCCACCCTCTCAAGAGCCAGTCTCAGCTGCCAACTTCAAGCTACAATTATGAGATTTGTTTTTGAAAAGGCTTTAGTAAGACTTGTTCTGAGGGAGAAGGAAATTTTTTTCCAGTCTCTGCTATACAAGACAGTAAGATTTGTGGGAAGTTAAATGCTGACCACACCTGTATTAATATTTGAGTGACTGAATAAAATGTTTATCAGAAATTGTGCTGCACAAATTCCCTTTCTTCCTTGAATTTCTGAAGACCCTCGCACTGCTCCTTTCTACATTGGCAGTGTGGTCATCATCATAGCAAGGGGCTGCCACCAAACTTGGAGGAGAACCCGTTCACACTGAACCTGCTTCCTCCCCTTTGGCTCTGCACAGGGACGATGGCTGAGGAGATTCGACCTGCCGTGCTGGAAAGACACCAGGGCTCTCTGTATACGCTCTTCTCTGACTTCGCAGTGGTGAAGCACTTTGATCAGGTGGATATTTCTAACGGGCTGGACTGGTCACTGGATCACAAAACCTTCTTTTACATTGACAGCTTGTCCTACTCAGTGGATGCCTTTGATTATGATCTCCAAACTGGAAAAATTGGTATGAATTGTTGTATTCTAAAATAATCGTTTGTGCCTAAAGATTGTGATGTTTGTTTCCGTTCTCATTATTATGCAGAGAAGATCAGAGCTGTGGGAGTGCTTCTTCAGAAACCTCTTTAGAATAAAACAACAGAAGCCACGTTAACATCCATCTGTGCCTGCGTAGGCTCCTGGTTAAACTAGTCAGGGGCTGCTGGTAATATTATGAAGTATTTAAATTGCGTGGCAGAGTTTGAGTAGTCATCTGGACTACTGTAATTAAACCCGATGCATATCTGATTTTCCTGTGTAAAAAAGGCAAAGTGTTTCTTGTATGGCTAGGTTTCTGTGGCTGCGTGTTTCTTATTACTGACAGCATAGGCAAAGTAACAGAAAGCTTGTAGCGTTGTGCAAAACCTCTGATAGCTTCTCGAGACTTTTTTCCACCCTGTTTTGTTTTTTTAAAATATAAGCTCTTAAATGGAGATTCTGCAGACAGAGCTAAGCAACGACTGGAAAGTAGTAACTCAAAACTTCTTCCTTCATTTATTTAACACAAAACAAAACAACCCCTTGAGGGCTTCTACAAGCTTGGGCAAAAGAAAAATTCCAGCAACTTGGACTATTAATATGCTTTTGAGTACATGGACTGCTGTATTTTGCTTTAAAAGAACCCCCTCAATGTGATGTTTAGTTTTAAAGCTGTGATTTTAAAGTGATTTTAGATGTAGCATCTTGTCCTGATGTGTCTCTGCTATGGCTTACAACTGAATTTTTCTTTAGGAAATAGGGTGGTTCTCTTCTCTCTCTCACTGGCGCTCGCACCCGCTCACTCTCTTCTGTGGGCAATCTGACAATCCCCAGGAGCACAAAGGAAACTCATTAAAAATATTGCTACATATGAGAAACATTGAAGTTGTCAGAGCATAAAATAAGCAATGTTGGAAAGTTGGCTTTAATTTTCTTTAATAACAGCGGATAAAAGTTCAGATAGAGTTGTTTGTTTTTAGGTTGACGGTGTGCCTTTGAAGTTGATGCTTTTCCTAACTCTGTGTTTATATAAACTCTCAGTTTATATATCTGAAGGTCAGTTTTGTGTTGAAACAGTGATTATTGGCACGTTCCAGCAAGCTGTTTGAAAAGGCTCCAGTTCTCTGACTGGAGGCAACCCATACTTGAAATGAGCCAAACTGCTTTTAGAAGGAATAAATAATTTTCTGAATATATATGACATTACTTTTTTAGTTATTCATTTAATATTGTAAGTGGGAGCGTGAGAGGCACACTAGAAAAGAACACCAGAAAAAAGGATTATACTTTCAATGGATAGAAACTGATCTACAGGCTTTCACGCTGAGAAACAACTGTCTCAGGAAAAAAACAGGGCAGAGGATGTGATTTGCTTCATACCAAAGAATTCAGGACTTCAGCACGGCTTTTGAAAATTATAGTACGAATAACTCTGCTGGGCTGTGGCTGATAAAAATTTTAGCAATTGTCTCACTTAGTTTTGTTGTGGTTTTTCTACCCTGCAGGCAACCGTAGGAGTATATACAGACTGGAAAAAGAAGAAAGCATTCCTGATGGCATGTGCATTGATACAGAAGGCAAACTCTGGGTAGCTTGTTACGATGGTGGGAGAGTGATTCGTCTTGACCCTGAGACAGGTAAGTCCTTGCAAAGGGTGGACTGGAATTCTATGTTTTTTTGTTTTTTTGTTTTTTTTAAAAGAAGAAACAAAAGCAAAGAATGGGAGGTGGTTTTTTCCCCTCACAGAAATGGCTTATCTGCTCTTTTTAAAACATTACTTTTTTTTTTTTTTTAGTAATTATATGCCACTTCTCTCAGAAGTTAGCCTTGTAAATAACTCTCCTTTGTTCCCAGCCTCTGTTGTGCTGGAAAAGGTGAAGTTACTGAGGGGATTACTGTTATATTTGTGAATTGTTTGAGTTAACATCCTTTTGCATCCTTCAAATTTAAGATCAGCATTTACTTTATTGATAAATGATGTGGAAGAAAATGAATTAGCCATGAAATGGCAAAGATGACTCAAGCCATGTTTTTGTCTTGATTCTTCAACATAGTGTATTATTTTGGGCAGCCTACTGAGGTTAATAGAAGTCCCACAGGATGCTGATGCCAGCAACATTTTTTTTATTGTTGAAAATTATTTATAACATAAGTTCTGCAATAGAAATAATAAAAAGTATTTCATGAATTCCATGGCATTTTATCATTCTCACAGTAATGTCTTGGGTGTGCCCATTGTGTGAGCCTGTTGTTCATTGCTACTGTCATTTGGACTTTGGTGGTCTGCCAGGCGTGGTTTAGTTTGGGTAAAAAACACTTGTGAAGCACTTCAGAGAGACTGAACCACGCTGTCTGCAAGGGGCCAGGGGGTGAGAATGGGAGTGTGGCTTTGACAGATCCCAGACAGCACAGGTTTGCATAATGCAACACAGGAGCAGCTGCCCTGGGTTCCATCTGGGGTCTCTGGAATCCAGGTCCAGCCCTCACAGAAGCCTTGGGGCTTTGTGGGGCTGCAGATTCAGAGATGCCAGCGTCTCCGGACGCGTGCCTCTTCTGCAGCGCACAGCAGACCCTAGCACACATGTGCATCAGGTGGGTCAGGCTGCAGCCTCTCTTCTAGCTACACTGGAACCTCTTCCGTGAGGCTCAGGCTGTGCTTTTCCCCTCACCTTTTGATTTGCACCCATCCAAGGTCTTGCCAACCTGCAGGACTTCCTCCTGTCCTGCAGAATCTGCACCTAGGAGGAGGAAGCTCCCCCTGGGAGATTCCAGAAGCTCTGGGACCTGTTTCCGGTCCCACATCATTCCCCTTTGGTGGGCAAAGCACTCCCTGGTGACCTCTGCCAGCCATTTGAATACTCTCCTGGAGTAGTGGACTGTACCATTTTTCCTTTCTAATTCCCTGTTTCTACCTTTTTTCTCCCTGGCCTTCACCTTCTTCCTTTTTCCACTTGTTTTCCCTTTCCTCCTGCCTTTTGGAGGTGTTTTTTAAGGGAAAGGTAATAGGAATAGTGTCCATAAGCAGATGCACAGGGGGACTGTAAGAACAAGGCAAGCAGAATACACAGCTCTAATGCCTTCCCAGCTTTGAACTGTGCTCAGCTCAGGGTCTGTCAGAGCTGGATGTGGTTTCTCTGTATTGGTGGCTGCCAGTGGATTTTCAAGTTTCTTGGAACTTGTTCTGTCTCCCCTCACCCATATAAAACTCCCAGCACCCATAGCAAACAGTAGCAAGAATTTTCTCAGGTTAAGTGTCCATGTCACAAAGAGCCAGCCACCTTCTTTGTGAACATCTCATTCTTATCTGCCCTCTCTGTGCTGTCATTTTAAAGTAATATCAAAAATCTGCAATTTGCTGAATTCTGAAGGAATTGTAACTATTTAGGGAGATGACGACAGCAGACAGTTTTGAAGATAACTCCATGAAAGGCTCTCTTCTAACGCACAATAGCTATTAAGTGTGGCTTGAATGACTGTCAGCTGGCTGCAGATACATCCACTGATAAAGAGCTTATCTAAAGCACGTGAGGGATGTTCAGGCTTCACTGATAGTGAAGCTTGGACTGCATTTTTAGGGGGATGGGTGAGGAAACTTGTTTGTTTGGCATCTTTTCTAAGTTAAGGTTTTGAAGTGCAGAGTGAAGCAGCTTTTCAGGTCTAGGCTTCTTTAGCTTGGGTAGCTGCTGCCTTTAGATTCAAGTTGTGCTACTGGAAGAGGTTGTGAGGGTTGATCCTACTGGGTTTGCAAAGGGCTCGAGAGGGATGTCTAACTTGTACATTGCCAAATCCTGTCATACCTTCTAGTCGCTTAGGGACCTGCTAGTTTTATGCAATCATGTATTTTAATTGGGATTTAAATATTTTACAGTTCTTCACACAAGAGAGACCTGGAGCAGCTAGAACAAGTCCAGAGGAGGGCCACGAGGATGATCCGAGGGCTGGAGCACCTCTCCTATGAGCACAGGCTGAGAGAGTTGGGGCTGTTCCGTCTGGAAAAGAAAAGGCTCCGGGGAGATCTTATAGTGGCCTTCCAGTACCTGAAGGGGCCTACAAGAAAGCTGGGGAGGGACTTTTTACAAAGGCAGTTAGTGATAGAACAAGGGGAAATGGGTTTAAGCTGGAAGAGGGCAGGTTTAGATTAGATACTAGGAAGAAATTCTTCACTGTGAGGGTGGTCAGACACTGGAACAGGTTGCCCAGAGAACCTGTGGATGCCCCCTCCCTGGAAGTGTTCAAGGCCAGGCTGGATGAGGCTTTGAGCAACCTGGTCTAGTGGAAGGTGTCCCTGCTGATGGCAGGGGGGTTGGAACTAGATGATCTTTAAGGTCCCTTCCAACCCAAACCATTCTATGATTCTATGATTCCTAATGAGTGTATTTTATATTCTTTGATTATACAGAGTCTTAAATCTGCTAGGTTTCTCTCTTTGACAGATACCGAACATGCATGAATACTTGAGGTTGATTTCAGAGCACCCAGATGCAGATTTTCTTGTATCTCCAGGAAGACGTTGCTCATCTTAGTGCTTTGTAAATGGTATTTTCCAAGCTCTTACCTGCTGAGACTGCTCTTCCCTTGTCTCTGGAGCTCATGCCTCTTCTCCTACAGTACATGGGTTTTTTCCCCTTTGAATGTCTTTCCTGCTCATTTTCTCCCGGATTTGGTGTCAGCCAATTTCTAGGGTGGCCTCTGGAGCATTTTATAAGCCATCATGTAACCCATGTAGCCATGTAATCCTTCCACTGCCAGCAGACTGGGTAACCACAAAGTATTGCTAGAGCCTGTTGGCAGGAGCGTTGTCTTGGGGCTCAGTCCCAGGCAACAGGGAGGACTTCTTCTCTCCCAGTTTTCTAGATACTTTGAAAAATCTGCTCTTCTCAGGGAAGTAACAGGTAAGCAGACGTGCAAATAATCTCTGACAATCTAAATGCTGTTACAATGATTTTGAGTTTTGGGGTTTTTTACTTCGATTTTGATGTTTACTTTGGCCATTGTGGGTCAAAGTGTGTGCCAAATAAGCTTGTTATACAGCATCAAGAATCCCGGAGTGATGAAACTTCCCTGGTTATTGCATACAAGAGGGTTTTTCACCCCTGCTGACTTGCTGTTTTCTTTTATTTATTTAGAGATTAAAAGTTTAAAAGTATCCAGCCCTCATGTCAGGGTTTTTGGTGAAACAAAGGCAATTCACTCTCAGTCCTGTATTCTGGATATGATGGTTACATCCACACTAGCAATTAAAATGGATCAACAAACATCCTTTAGTCCTGCACCATATGCTATATCGTAGCTTATTTTGCACAGCCAGACTGTCTTCCCACACAGAGCCCAAACTGTCTCTGGGGAGCAGCAAGCCCAAATAGGTGGGCTAAAACTGTGCTGGGACTGCACCAACAATGGCTTAATAATGTCATCCTGCCTTTACCTGTGCCTGTGCCCTGCTTAGTGTTTTGGTACAGGTGGAGCCGTTTGATCTATGCTTTTGTCAGTTCATTGCAGTGCTGCAAGGGACCAAGGCTCAGCTTTTTGTTGGGTGAGGGAAAAGGGTTTAGAGCATATGAAAACAAAGACAGGTGCTTGCTTTGATAAGGACCTCCTGAGAAATGGTGCCTCACTCCGAAGTTGACTAAAAACTTCTCATAGGGTATTAAACTGGCCAAACTTTCCATGTTTTCTTTCTCATTGTAGGATTCCCAACATGAACGTTACTCTCCTGCTATTTCAACACATGGCTACACAGTTAGCTACTGTGAGGGGACCAAGCCCTTTACACACACCAATGAGGGGCCAGGGAAATTACATATTTTGTAAGGAGATTCATATGCTTTAGCATATTTCTAGAAAGAGAAATTCAATTGTAGGTAAACAAAATAAGCGTGGTGGGTATAAGCATGTATTACCCAGAATTAGAAGGAATTGTAGAAAAATCTGCTGCAAGGTGTCTTCTGGTTAAGGCTGGAGGCAATCCGTTCACCACTGACACTAGGGTGGTGGTAGCTATTTGTTGGTATAATAAATGAGTAATATTGTT
Source organism: Antrostomus carolinensis (assembly GCF_000700745.2). Lineage (NCBI taxonomy): Eukaryota > Metazoa > Chordata > Aves > Caprimulgiformes > Caprimulgidae > Antrostomus > Antrostomus carolinensis. Next base: position 35,896 of record NW_010309931.1, on the reverse strand, counting down.
TGTGGTAGCACTAGTTTCTTGTAAAATTCAGAGATGTCTTATGATCTCCATTTTATGCAAGCTTGATTTGAAAGGCTATGGAAATTTCAGGAAAAACTTCTAGGAATTAATCTTCCTAGACTGCAGGCAGTAGAGGTGTAGCACGAGTTACGCCTCAGTAGAGCTGCACGAGGTCTGGTGGCTACAGGCTTCCTTTGTAGTTAAAACTAGGGAAGTCAGCAGGTCTAGGGCGTGATTCATGTGACCTGTTTTAGGAAGGAATTATGTGCCGTTTCCATTGACTGCATGGGCAGCTGAGATGATGAGCTCAGATACATGTCTGTGCTGTGGATGTTAGCATTTAATTAGAGGACAGGCCGGGATTGGGAGTGGGTGGGATTGTTTGTGATAACCGGGACTGAAACTTGTCAAACGCTACATCGTCAACAACAGGGTTTACAGAAGTCTGGTTTCGCCTGTCATGGTGCTCATCAGCATGCTGAAACCATCAGCGTGGGACCTCCCCCTGCCCTGGTACCTGCTTTTGTGGAACACCTGGCTCCACGCCGGTTATTCGCAATAATTTGTTTAAATTTTTTGTTGTAAGTAGACGACCAGGAAACAGCATGCATGTTTTTCTCCAGGAAAAAGACTCCAGACTGTGAAACTTCCTGTTGACAAGACAACCTCCTGCTGTTTTGGAGGAAAGGATTATTCAGAAATGTACGTGACTTCTGCCCGTGACGGTATGGATAAAGAGTGGCTTTCACGGCAACCACAGGCTGGCGGGGTTTTCAAGGTGAATGTTACTTTTTCCTGTCATTCTACAAGGCCGTTTTTTCCCTCCTGCATTTTTCAGGTAGCAAACCAGATGGAGTGGTAGGAAGCAGAAGGGTGGCTGTTAGAACACCAGTCATATATATTAAGCTGTCCTTTTTTTTTTTTTTTTCTTTAGGTCCTGTTGCAGGGTGAGAAAGTTAAATGTATTTAGAGATCTGAAAATACTTAGGGATTTAAAATTTGTAACAGTGCTGATACTGCAAATTTTCTATGCTATGACTTCTTTCTTCCTCTCCCCCTCCCAAAACAGTTAGAGTTTTTTATTTATTATGGCAAGAATGTGTAATGGCAGATAAAGGCATCTGCTTTTATTTACTTTTTAGTTAGTTATAACTAAATTATCTCTTTAAAAATTAATCACCTTTGGATTTGTTTAAAAGCTCTGCTCTTCCATATGTGTGCATACCGAAGGTTACATTGTGAACTGCAGAATTAAGGCTTAGTAGTATCTGAGAAGAGGCTTTTGGGGAATGGACTCTGGCCTGCGGTTACCAAGCTTTAGAGAATGAGCACAGCTCTTGAAGTTCCTGGCTGTGATGAGCTGCTGTGTGCAAAATACAGTAGGATGTCACATGAGAGGACACGGTCCTTTTCTAAGTTAAATGGTGTCTAGTTGTGAAAGAAAAGCAAGTGTCTGATAGTGGTGAATTGTGGCACTAATCTTTTTTCTCTCCTCTCTGTTTCAATAGATAACAGGGCTAGGGGTGAAAGGAGTCCCACCATACCCGTTTGCAGGTTAAATACACATTCTTCAGAATGGATTAGAGAGGACTGACGTAAGCGAGTCGGAGAGTCTCATTCTGGTGTTCACCATCTTTTGCTTTGAAACCATAACACAAGCACAGTATCTCATCAGGAAAGGAAGAACTACTGAAATACATAGAATATTTTAAAATGGATCTTTTTTTTTTTCCCTTTGAACTCCATTACTTTAAATATCTGATTGTGCTTTTTCTGTTGGCCTAAAAAGATTCTCACCCTAATAAACTACTGAATATTGTAACTTTACTTTATGATTAATAATGTTTTAATATTTTTTTCTTTTTATTGTTTATTCTCCCATCTCAATTGCAATTCATGCTATGTTGATATATTGATTAAACTACTTGTACTCTCTCATTTTACATATTTTCCAAGTTCCTCAGGAAATAGCCATCTGTGATCTTACCACTGCTTTAACTGGAACTTCATTTGTGCCATGATGTTCTCAGCAACTGAAACATTAATGCTGATTACTGTGCATCTGCAGCTTCCTTTTTACATTACATTTTTAAGGCCTCAGCTGTAACTGTACTTAAATTAACTCTGGTCGGCTGGAGCCAATCATCATCTCTCCCCAGTGCATGTCATTGCATTGCTCATTTTGTTAAATATAAAACCAGACTCTTGGGATCAAGAACCTTATTTTTGTCCATCCTCCAAAGATCTCAGCCTGTTTTGGGGAGATCTGTGATGGCAGGAAAGTGTCAGGCATTCTTGGCCATTTGTGTTTAAAAGAAACCTCCACCTGCACGTATCTCCTGCTGGACTAAACCCCTCAGAGAGGCAAGAGAGGCTCACGTGCCCAAGTGGCTACTGCTTCTACGAATGTGCAGGAAAGGGTAATTTCTTCATAGCAGCTGTTGCAAATGGCAAGCTTACTCACTGGATTGCTTTCTTGCTGGTAACTTCAGGCCTGTATGTGTGAAACAACTGCAATACAGCTCAGCTGGTTTTTTAAACTCTAGATTTTGTTCTTGACATGTTCCCATGCTTGTGCACCTCCACCTGCAGTTGAAATAGCTCTCCATCCCTGTCCTGCTGTGTGACCGTAACCCGCTGAGTGCCAACAAGAGAGCCCGTGGCTGTGCGTTTTCTCTTGGAGCAGGTGGCTCCAAGAATCAGTATTACATCATGGTTTTCCAGTGCCTCTCTGCAAGCCTGTTGGAGTTAGGTTCTCTCTACTGGAAATGCTTGTGTCTGCTATGCCCCTGAGTGGGCAGTGGGCAACTTGGTAGGTGCCTGGACCCCAGACCACACCGAGGCCTTGGTGTTGCTTTGAACCAAGGGATGTGCAAGTCACCACCTTCCTTCTTTAAAGCATGCAGAGATATGTCTCGACAGCTGGAAAAACAGGAGGTTTAAGCAGCCCCACTTCAGGGCAGAAGATGAGCATGAGATGGTGAAGGAAGCTGGGGCCTGTTCGCTGAGTAGCCACCATCCTTCATTTGCTGTTATGTGCTGCAAAGTAATCTCAAAGCACTGTACAGGGAAAGTTAATGAGTTGAGAGAGATGGTGAATGTGGCAAATTTAGGGCTCTGGTCTCATTGAAGTCACGAATGTGGTGATAAGTGCAGCTCAGGAACTGCGCTGTAGGGCTGTTGTGGTTGATGGCTAATGGACATTCAGAGATGCAGCAGAAAATAAGTAGATGTAAACACAAATAAGCTCCCTCTACTATCTCTATCATGTTGTAGAGGTTCCAGCACCATGAGGTTTTGTACCTGTGCTGACCCTTGCCCCACTGCGACGGCAGTAAAGTGGTTGCCAGCACAGCACAGGACACCTCCTGGTCCTTTTTTGTTGTTGCTGTACTAGAAAGGTAACGGCAATGCCTTGTACAAGCATGAAAGATCTGGTCAAAGATTACTTTGTCACTGCTGGCCAAGAAGCACCCAGGAAACACAGAGAGGACATGACTGCTGAAGCCCCTCATCCTCCATGCCATGTGTGCGTGGCCTTGGGCAGATGTCTGGGGCACACATGTCTTTGTGAGCATGGGAGTGGGAGCACGTAAAATACGCTTCTGTAGAGATTTTATGAATAAATACCAGCTCCTCCTTCTGTAAGATCACCCGCTGGGCTTCGTCACACTGGTTTCACGGGCATCACATGAGCAGGAAGAGCCAACTGCCAGGAGAGTTGTGTTTTCAACGTTGCCAGAATGCCCTGGGAGCACGCCTTGCTGCAGCCTCCAGCGCAGAAGCCGTAGCTCCTTCCCGCACCCCAGCCCTGAGGAGCAGAGACAGGCGCTGCTGGCACATTTTGACTCAAGTCCCATGACGGAGTGCTGGATCCAGCAAACTGGAGTTGAGCGGCTGCTGGTTCCCTCAATTAGGAAACCTTCCTGACTTTTGTTTAATCCCTCGCTTATTAATGGCGCTCACCTCTTTGATCAAAGTCTTGCACTGATTTCAATTAGGGTTGAGCAAGTATCCAGTGACAGGAAAGGCTGTATCCGGAGGAGCAGCTGCTGTGCCCCGAAGGGTTTCTTCACCCTCGTGACCAAAATCTATAGTCGTAGGTGAAGCGTATTTATTCCCAACCAAGCTGGAGAAAACTCAAGTAATCCTCTGCTGGTAAAATAGCTCTGCTGAAATAAAAGCAGGCGGCACTAACTGCCTGGGGAGCACCTGTTCTTCCCTTCTCCAGCACTGGGGAGGGACCAGACCCTTCCTACAAAAGGGGTGAAGCCACAAGAAAATAAGCCTGGGCTTCGCTTTTGGACAAAGCTGTTGCGTGGGATATTGCTGAGGTGAGTAGCTACACCTGTGCCTGCCTGGGGTTTTTAGTAACTGTGTTTTCATTAACTGTGACCATGTCTGTTGTCATCTCCAAGAGGGAGACAGCCACAGAAGATGACTCTTGACAGGTGAAGAATTACTTTAAGAGATTGGGACAATCAAATTATATGCAAAGTTGAGTTTTTAGAGTATTGAAAGTTGGGATGGACCCTCAAGGGCAATAAGTGACACAAGTTTTTTTGGGGGACTTGTGAAAAAAGAGAGGAGCGATGGATTTACTAAATATTTGTAAAGCCACGGGAACAAACTCAGAGCTATTGTCTGAGTGCACGCCTGTAAGTTACAAAAGACAAATATAATTATTTAAATAACACATTAATATATGTGGTGTGCTAATGCCTTGATACACTCTCTCAACTACACTATGTTGATAAAAAATAGAGACTATAAAAATAAGTGGTAGGAGTTGCATCAGAGGAGGCCAAAGCAGTGGGAAAGGAGGGAGGAAGCCACCCCAGAAGGAGATGCCGTGGTGGGGCGTCAGCTGCCTTTGGCCAATTTCAGTTTAAACTTTTGTTTTCCAACGCAGCAACGTTAGAAACCAGTGAAGGATATGGCAGGGGCAGGCTCTTTACATCGTGAAAATAATTGAAAGAATAGCTGGCTCACTAGGAACAAATACATGCACCTGCTACTGCGGGTGGCATCACTTGTCGACAGGGTGCACAAAGCTTTTGAGGTGTGTCTCCTCCTGAAGTGACCGACTTCTGGAAATGTAGGCATGGGGGATGTTGGGATGGTGTGCTGAGGGTGGGAGATGTGATACTTGTACTGGTAGTCCAGAAACCAGTGGGATGGGAATAAGAGATGGCGCAAAATGCGATGGGGGCATCCCCAGAGTGTTTGCAGCCACCCAAGTAAATCAGAGAGACAAACTCTGGTAGCCTTTCCCCAGAAACTGGGAAACTGGTAGCTGCTGTCCTGCCTAGTGCTGCTGCTGATCCAGCATCTGAGCTGCTTGCCAGGAAAGCAGCATATGCTTTTTTTTTTGTTTGTTTGTTTTTTGTGGTTTTTTTGTTTGTTTGTTTTTTGTGGTTTTTTTTTTTTTTTTAAAATTGTGGTGAGGTGCATGCTTTGTCCCTCTGGCTGGCTTAGTTTTACTTTGCTGAAGCCTGTGGTGGGGAAGTTGGGCAAGTCACCAGAAGCAAATTGCTGGTAGGGAAATGTGCTTTTCTCCACCACAATTCTTTTAGAAAAAATGCTTTGGGAAATATTTTGCAGAAACAAAAAGATTACTTTTTTTTTCCTGCACCTGAGAACTAGTCGCTTTTCTTTTTAAATGAAAGCAGTTGAAATGATCTTGAAGCAGAATTTTCATTTCGAATATGTTTTTCAGCTGAAAATGCTGTGAAAACAAATGCATATTGTCCTACATGAACCTCCCTTCAAAGTTATCATTTAGGTTATAAGAAGGAAAGCAGAGAGTAATGCCAAAAATGTTGTGAGAGCAAGCTGGGACAGAGCGTTTGTGCTGAAATGAGACAGAGCTGACGGTTTGGGCTGGGAGCCCAAGGAAGGTTGACAAGGGTCCTCAAGGCAGCCACAACCCCTTTGTTTGTAATGCTTCGACCTTGGCAAGAATTTAAGTTGGAAATATTACTGGGTTTTTTTGCTAGAAGTATGTAGATTTGTCTCTGGCTTAGGGCTGTAATTTTTTAATCTCCAAATGTGAATCGATGGTGACTGCGATAGGATAATAGTAGGTCTATCTCGGCTATTTGTTGAACTGGGAAAAAATTCATCCTGTGAATCATTTGAACATCAAATTAAAATGTTCATTAAAGTCTTGCACGAGTGAAGAAATGCATTGCTCATGTGTGCTAGTTTGGGGCCAGTTCCTCCCAGGTGGCTTCTGCCATCGCTGAGTGTGGTGGGGGCAGCAGCAGCTTGCCTCTCCCGCCTTTCCCCCTTGCTGCAGCAGGCAGGGCTGGAGAGGTGCCCTGACACCAAACACTGGTGGTGGCGCTGGCTCACTGCCTGGCTTGGACTGTGTCCCCACAGCAAGCCTGCCCTTGTCCCCACCTTGCTGGACCAGCTGCCGGAGAGGACCTGCCATCAGCTACCTCTGCTGAGCAGGGCTGGGTGGGAGAAGGCACTTGGCATCTTCCTCCTTCACCTCCCACAGGCAAAAATGGCAGATGCCAAAGAAGGAAAAAATTAAATTCTTAAAAGCCAAGCAAGATATTAGTGTCCAGCAGCGTCCGTGGCAGTTGCTGAGGCTCCCTGGCCAAAGCCCTCCCCTGGGCATGCTGCAGTCCGCTGCTCACAGCTCTGTTGGAGCGGGGACGGGGCTTTGCATGTTCCAGGTGAGGAGCTCTGCGGTGAGGAGAGCAGGTGACTTTGCCCACAAGAAGGGTGTGGTAGCTGTGAATAGGAGCCAAGTCTTAACGATGTTAATGTACCTTAATCACGAAAATATTTTTTTTCCTTATCATTCAAAGTGACTTGTACTACAACACCCTCCCCTGCATCTTTTATTATCCTCCTCTTTTCATCACCCAAGATGTTAATTTGACCCTAAACTTGGGAAGAATGGGCTTGCCCTCAGGGCGACCGAATGGTGAAATGTCTCTGTTTCCCTTTCCCACTGTTATGACATGAGAAAAATACTGAGCAAGGATTTTTCCCCATCACATGTTCTGCTGCTGGCACCATGAACCAGAGCATTCAGAAGGGCTTTGGTCTGTGCCTCATCATTCATGTGACTGCTGACTGAATACGAAATAGAAAAGGTTACCTGCTCCACGCAGATAACATCGACTATTGCACATTTTTAATCATCACTGAAAGCAGCAGACAGTTTCATTGGACCAGCGCTGGAAAAGAGACACCAACCCAAGTCTTGCAATATTTTCCTCAGCAGGTATGTTGTTGTGATGAACGGCAGAGTTTCGCATAGGTGTCCTCCAGCTTGGTACGATACTCAGCTGTCTGACTGAGGGAAAACGGTTCTTAAAATTCCTCGGTTTACACAGACAGCTGTTAAACTGTGCGCACATTAAAAGCTTTAGCTGTCTGCCTGTGCATTTAAAGTTTCAGCTTGAAATTAAAAAATGAAATCACCTGTGCTTGCATGAGGGAGAGGAGAGAAAAAGCACAGAAAACTTTTAAGGCCAGTCATTCATTTGTATTTTACCTGTATCTTAGGGGTACCAAAACGACCAATTTTTGTTCAGATCACAGTTTTACTTGGAAAACATTTTGGTGATGCCTGTCAGCCCCTTACTCTCCATGAGGAGTTTAGGCACTAGTCCAGGAGGCTAAAATGCCAACAAAACTTTGCAGAGAGGATATATAGGCAGAGTGAATGTGATGTTTTTACCTGCAGGGATTTTGTTTGGAGAGAATATGGCAGGATTTGGTGCTTTCTGCTTGGAATTGCTCTTTTTTCCCTGCACGGTCATCTCTGATGGGTCAGTGGTGCAGCAAGCAGGGTGGGAGGCGTCACACAAAAGGGTGCCAGATGGCAGGATGCCTGGGGAGCAGTGAAGCCGGGACACTTTGAACAATGTTTTTAGGGGTCAGCTTCTTATTTTTCCCTCTGAGGTGCTGTGTTCTGTGAAATGCTGCTGCTACATAGCTCCATGGGGTGCCAGCAGGGAGGGTCTAGCAGGAGGTGGACCACCGGATGTGGGAGGGACCAAGGGCTGCATCCCTGCCAGCCTGTGGGGACTCTTTCAGAGGGCAGTGCTGCTCTTAGGGTTGGATGACTCTTTCTGTTAAAAGCCTCTGTTTTCAGCTGCTTGTAAAAATTAGAGAAACCTCAGCCAACAAGGCACAAACCTTCCATTCTAGTTGCCCTCCTCTTAAGAACAGGGCAGGGGAAATTTGAGCCAAAAGATTCAGCTGTTTGAAAAAAACCCCACAGCTGGAGGGACACATGGGAGCAATGTCTTTGGTGGAGGGGAGAGATGCTGAGGCTGGATGTGGAGCTGGGGAAGGCAGATGTGTGCTGAGGGGTCTGTTGGACAGGGCAGGTTTCTGCAGCATCGAAGGCAGGAGGTGAGAGGGGTGAGCAGGCAGCTGGTGCAGGCAGGTTGGTTTCTCCCCTGCCTGTGCCTTGTGAAAGAGCTGGCAGTGGCACCATTGCGTACTCCTCACGCAGCGTGCAGGACGGGTCTGTGAATTAGTGTTTCGCCATGGCTTATCTGCTGGGCCCCTGTTTTGTTGCTGCAGAAGCTGGAGAAGGAGCAGTAGATGAAAGGAATGCTGGTGGGAAGAGGAAGCTTTCATAAGGCTCGGTTGGGTCAATGAAACAACTGATGAGACAAATACACACTGGCTGTAGCTGCACATCTGTCGACTTTCTGCCTCTGTGGGAGCCGTGCAGATGCTGGGCTGCTGCCGAACCCAGTTTTCCTGTGGGGGTGAGAGCAGCTCTGTGTTTTCCAGACCACAATACAATAAAGTCAGCTTTATGTCTCTGTTCCTTGGGTCCCAAATATGGCAGACACATGACATAAAATTTTACCCCAAGAGACACTCACTCCTCCAGCTTGAGCACAGCTTAGCAGGTTTTAGGAGGTTTTACTGGTATCTTGCTGCGTATCCTCATTTACACTTTAGACTGATGCTGTTTGCCTGCACCTTTGTGTGCTGCAGCAGGTCACTGCCCAGCCTCTCATGACCATTTTTCTTGGAAGGGAGAAGGTTGTATTTGATACATGGGTTGCTTGGACCTCTCTCCTTGGCTGGATAACTCCTCACCATGCATGCCTGGGACGGGGAAGATCCCGGGTCCCCAGCCCTGGCATTTCCACTGGCGGGGATTACTGCCTCTTCCCACATACTTTGAAACATATTAGTGCTAATTAATTATCTGTAAACCTTATCACCAGCTCACCTACTATGAAACAATGCCTGCTCGAAGACAGTAATCTGTAGGAATAGTGTCATGTCAGGGACTGGCAGCCTCCCAAGAAATATCTCTATCTGTGGAAAAAAAGGTGCTGAGGCCAGGGGGTGTGTAGCAGAGGTGTCCTCTCCATGATGGGTGACCGAGGCATTGAGAAGGTCCCTTTCTTTTGTAGGAGCTGAATGGTGGAGGTTATTGCTGACATCCCACCCCGCAGCAGGGGCAGGGCAGGCCCAGGGGTTGAGCTACCTGTTTGGGTGGGCATCATCAGGCTCTGAAGGCAAACATGCGGCATTGGGCACCTGCCAGGGTGGTGGCTGAGTGGCCAATGTCCCCGCAGGCTCCCCAGTGCAATGGGGATGGGGAGCAGCCAGGGCATGAAGAACCCCCAGCAGGAGCAGGCGCCCAGCATGGGAGCTTCATAGGTGTCTTTGCCCCCAAAGCAGCAACTGGGGTAATTACAGCCTGCAGCCTGGCACAGGGTGAAACTGGGAGTCTGTGGCAGGGGTTGGAGTCCTGGCTGGTGTGGTGAGGGGGGTTGATGAGGGGGAGAGAAAACAAAGCAGCAGGATTTCAAAGGCAGGAGCCTTCCCCAGTGTTTGCATGTTCACACTGACTTGGTGTGGGAACAGGCACTTGCTTTGCAGTGGCCTCGGTGGCAAATGCCAGTCAGTGTTATGGGAGCATATGCATCTTCCTATGGAGCAGGTCAATGCATCGCTGTTAATAAGGCAGAGCCTTGTTTTTCCACAAAAAGTCTTCTGACACTTTGGTGCTGCTGCCCACCAGTCTCTCTCCATGGTCTGGGGGGCACTTGGGATCACTGATCCCCAGCTAAGAGCTTGGTCCTGGCTGAGGGCCATGTCCCCAGCATGGTGCCTCACCAGCAGCTCTGGTTTAAAGTCTCTTGCCTGGAAAATGTGGGATTTGGGGTGCTTTGCCTTTTACAAACTCTTAAGCATTGTAGGTGTGAAAAATTCACACAATGAGCTTTTCATTAAATCCATCATTGTCCTTCTTCCCCTCAGACCATGTCCTCCTCCATCAAAATTGAATCCGTCGTGAAGGAGAAGAACAGGATGGGAGAGTGTCCGGTCTGGGAAGAAAGGGAGAGCGCACTCGTCTATGTAGACATTAACTCACAGAAAGTTTGTCGCTGGAGCCCACTCACCAATGAAGTGCAGAGTGTGTCTGTGGGTAAGAGCCATACTCACCACTTCATCCTTGGTGTCTTCTCTGTCTGCCCTTGTCCATCCCTCCCAGTAGGAGCTCCACAGTATGGTGGCCTCCCTTACTTTACATGGGGCCACACACCCTGCCCTCCCATGACCTGTCACTGAGCACGGTGTGGCCCAAGCCAGCTGAGCAGAGGGGACCATGCTCAGGTGTGGAGGGCCATGCACACATGGCCCTTGCTGAGCCCCAGTGGAAAGGCATGTTTCATTTGGGACCTGCAGAAGAAAAGGTACAGTCATAACTGCTGTGTCTGCTCAGGAGGTGGAAAGATCTGGAGAACACTGAGCCAGTGAGATGTGCTAATGATCCCAAGGGAGAAGGATCTTGGCATCAGCTCAGCCTTTCCAGGGTCAGGAATGTCCCAGTCAAGCCCAGATGCCCCAGGTGAGGTGGGAGGGGTAGGGCTGACCGACAGCCATGGAGCCGCCCACCATCTCCCACTCCCTCTCACCCACAGATGCTCGCGTCGGCTCAGTGGCACTGCGGCAATGCGGGGGCTATGTCATCGCCCTGGGGACCAGGTTTGCTTTCCTGGACTGGGACACTCAGGCAGTAACCACCATCCTCGAACTCGAGCAGGATAAACTCAACAACAGGTTCAATGATGGGAAAGTGGATCCAAAAGGGAGGTTTTTTGCTGGTAAGTTCCTGGCAGATTTTTCCCCCAGAGCAAAGAGGAGCTAATTACAGTATATATTTTATAATGCATTTTATTCCATGTTCTCAATTCCTCTGTTGAGTTCCCTGCAAAAACCACCTCCACAAGCGTGAGCCACCTTGTGAATGCTCTTGTTGGGGACCACCTAACAGGGGAGGACAAGGGACCCCTCATCCTCTGACTTAAATGAGGACAGAGGCTGTCAATAAGGGCCATCCAGAAGGAAGGCTCTGCTTTTGCTTGGCTGATGGTATTTTTCAAACATCTACCTACATGGGAGGTGAAGGGCTCACGCTAACCAGCCTTCTCTTCTTATTTCAAATTTGCTAAAATTCAGGAAATTTGATTGATTTACGATTATGCTCAAAGGCGGACGTGTCACTAGAGCTAAAGGCAAGAATAAGAGAGAAAAAGTGCTTTGCACACTCCCTCCTAGCTGTGCATGGTGGATCAATGCTTTCAACAGGGGTTTTGGCCAAGTGTTGTGTAACAAGCTCATGAGGTCTTCTAAAAGGAGAAACCAACAGAGACAGTCTGTCACAGTTAAAAGAGGGTGCAAATGCCCCTCTTGAGTGCTTCCCATCCTGTCACTGCAGAGTGCTCTCCTTCCTGGAGGAGAATCAGAAACTAAGTAATGAGCATAACATTGAGGTCTACATTTTCATTAAGAAAAAAATCTCACTTCCCTGGTATTCTCCACTTGCTTCTGAGGTAACCATGATTTACAGCACCTGTATTTTAAGGTCACAGCCCATTTAAATTATAAAAGTAGCCTACAAAGAGTAACAACAAAAAGAGCACATGATGCTTGCTTGCATCTTGGCTTTTGCTGTGAGCAAAACCTCAGCACCTAGTGGGTTGTGCTGTTCCTTTGAGTCTTTGGTGCCAAAACCTCATGGCAACACAGAAACTCATCCTTTAATTGGGCAGGATTGTCGCAGTGGGAAAACTCGACCACCCAATGTGAGCGATCAGCAAGCTTCGTTTATTGATTAATGTTCAGCATACTTATACAGTTCTTAATGAGATCATGCATATTCTGTAACCTAACTAATTAATTGGTCACTATCCTAAACGTTAACCCCTCCCCTAGTTCTTCATTCTTGGTTGCTTACTCCCTTAGTTCTCATGCCTTAGCTGACCGTAAGCAAGCTGTTATCGTATAGCAGCTGCAGTCAAGGACAGCGTGTCCTTACCACCCCAGCACTTCAGACTAACAGAATCCGATGTTTCCCAAAATCCTGGTCAGCCATCTACAGTATGTCTATGTGACCCTTGTCAGCTAACCAATCCTCGACACAGGATCACCTCCACAGGAGGCAGCTGCTCCCGACCTGCTCCTTTTCCTCCTTCTCATTCATCTAACAGGACCTGGCTAGTGCCTTTCTCCCCAGGACCTCTTAGTAACACCTAGAGGAGGTTTTTGATCAATCATGAGGAACAAGCTTCTGCTTTCTAACTGGCGCTCCCGTTTCCATTTCAGGTACGATGGCTGAAGAGACGGCACCAGGGGTCCGAGCGAGGCGGCAAGGCGCTCTCTATACCCTTTTCCCTGACCATTCGGTAATAAAACAGTTAGACCAGGTGGACATCTCCAATGGTCTGGATTGGTCCCTGGACCACAGGACCTTCTTTCACATCGACAGCCTGACATATGCTGTGCATGCCTTCAGCTATGATGTGCACACTGGAAAGATCGGTATACGTGCTTTTCTAAATTCAGTGACAAGTAGTGCTATTACCCTTTCTGCAGCAAGACCTGGGTGTGTAATATGCAGTGATTTATTTGACAGATCTCATATCTTCTGGTTCTAGCTTGTCAGCAGGCTGACAGTGTTTTTTCTTACATTTAGTTATAAACCAGGTGTATTTAGTGAACAATCTTTTGACAGTCTTTCAACTTACTTTCTTCTGGATAGATGGCTCATACTTAGACCTGTTCAAGGAGTTGCAGGGAAGAAGCCATTTATGCTGCTGAATGAGAATTAGTGTATAGGATGCTATTTATTCTTGAGTGCCATCTACTGGAATGCTTTGATTGTACTAGCTCCATAAACACAAATATAGAATATGCATGCATGCACATCACAGAAATGTATTAAACAAAATCAAGTTATCATTATGACTGAAGTTTCCCAATTCTGTAATTAAAATTGCCTTTAGGGAAGGAATTTTGGCAAATTTAGTTTAAATTCATTTTCTAGACAAACATTTTTTATTATAATATCTGCAAAAAGGAAAATCTAAGTGCAAGCAAGTAGATGTAAACTCATTAAAAAACTCTGTGAAATATTTTAGTGCTGTATCAACCCATTAAACTCCATGGGAATTTAAATAGCCGAACTGCCTTTGTACTCTAAGGACTGTGAAGTTTGTGTAATCATGGGTGAAAATTGTACAAAATAATTACATCCACTCAGATTTCATTTTGCTGAGAAAATCTATGTTTTAGGATATAAGATTTCTAAAGATTGAATGCAACTTTTTTCCCCCTAAATACAAAAACTTAATGAGTTTGAGTTTCCTGGCCTTGGCTTTATGCTGGTGACTGATTATGCTTGAGTGGTGCAATGGCCATAATGTGCTGGGGCCAGAGCAGGCAGATGGCGGCCCATGGGCACTGCTCCATGGACCACGCACGTGCCCGCCAACCTCTCTGCACTGCAGCCTAGACTGCTGCTAGTTGGTGTCCAGGCTTAATCAAAACTGGTAGCTTGGTTGGTTGTTAAAATAAGTACAGTTCTTGATCTTTACCCATGAGAGATTGATTATTACCAACATTTAAACTCAAGTTATTACTTATGTGATGTATTGCTCATAAAAAGACATCCAGGCTACCAGGAGCAATGAAAGTCCAGGAAAAGTTATTGTGCTTGCAGCAGTCCTGGTGGGCAGCTAGTGGTTAACAAGAGGGACAGAGGCATTTTGTTCTCCTTCTTGGTAAAATGATTATTTTTACTTTATTATTTTTATTTTATTTATTATTATTATACTTTAATTCAGTACAATCCCAAACCGCGTTGGCTCTACTGGAGGCTTGTTTCTGCCAGTCTAAGTCAAGCTTTTAACACATCTGCAAGAGGCATATGTGATATACAGTTTGCAGCACATCTTTGTCACAGAAAATGAACTTATCTGTTTGCAAGAACCTGGAAGATGTTAGACTGGGGTCTGATACAGAACTGGTACCAGCCTATGTAACACTGGCTTCATAACTCTCCCTGCAGCATGCCCCAAACTTTTGTACCGTCTAGCAAAGGAGGAGCACATGCCAGATGGAATGTGCATTGATGCAGAAGGGAAGCTCTGGGTGGCCTGTATTGATGGCGGGAGAGTCATTCGTGTGGATCCAGAGACAGGTAAGGCCTCCACCAGCACGCCTATATTGAGTGTCACCTACGTACCATGAATGTGAGAGGAAAGACAAACAAGAGGAATGGTTTGAAGGTGAGATAAGAAGGAGTAATTTATTGCCCATCTCTGCCCCATTGGTTGCCATGAGCATTGCTGGTCCAGGCCCCCATCGTGTGGAAAGCATTACTCCCCATGCTGCTTCCCAGTGTTGGCTACCCCTGCTCCTGTGGTCTGCTGATGCAGAATACCCACTTCTTAATAAAGGCACTTTAAAAATCAAAAAGCACTGCATAGCTGTTATGAGAAACATTCTAAACCTGCAATTAAAAAAGAAAAAAATCACAGAGTTGAGATGTTTAAGTGGGAAATGCTGTTAGGGAATGACAGCCATCCCAGGCCCAGGTGTCTCTGCCCTTCCTAGCTTCATATACTTTATTGCTTCATTTTGAGAAAAGAAAATGAAGCCTTGCAGGTAGAGAGGAGAGGATGAAAAATAGTTAGAGATGAGGCAGATGAAATAATTTTATTTCTTCACAAACTGTCCTTTAGGATATGGCCTCTGTCTGAAGGGGAGATGCCTTCTGAGTAAATGCCACATCTGTGCCATGTGCACTAATAATACATTCATATTTACATGCTTCCTAGAAAATGGACATTAGGAAACAACTGCACATTTTTTCCCAGGAAAAAGAATCCAAACGGTGACACTGCCTACTCCGAGGATCACCTCTTGCTGCTTTGGTGGAAAAGACTACTCAGAAATGTACGTGACTTCTGCATACGATGGACTGGATGAGGCCACCTTAGCCAAAGAACCTCATGCAGGAGAGATTTTCAAGGTGAGGGGATTTTTTTTCTTTCTGCCCATCAGACCTGCCAAGCCTCACACTCGGAGAGCGAGGTGCTCCGTCTGCAGCAGCCCTGCCCTCGCTCATCCTGCTCGCCTGATGTGCTTGTCCAGATGTGTTGCTCGTCCCCGAGCCGGGCACAGCTGCTTTTGCGTGGCTGCTCAAGCATTTGGAAGGAAGATCTGGAGAAATTGTTAGTAGTAGTGTTGATATCTTGGTTAGGCAAAGTCAGTATCCGACTAGGATCTGAAGGCAGCCAGTGGATTTAACTGATTTGCTGTGTGTAGCATATTCTGTAATACACTGTAAGGAATTGGGTCTTGCTCCTATCGCTTACTATATTTTCATCAGTTTTGGAAATTTTGTTCCCTCAGTTCTCATTTTTTAATTGTGCTAGAGTATCTAAATATTTACAACACAGATGGTTCCTTTAAAAATGAAATGCTTAAATTCACCAGGGCAGAGCTTTGTATCCTAAACCCCAAACTTTTGGGATTTTTTTTTCAGTCTGTTAAAAGTGGGTGCTACATTTTGAGTAACCAATAATCCACGTTTTTGTCCAGGGCTCTTGAATCCAAAACTTGTTTCTCTCTTCATTTTTCAGTCTATTAGCAAAAAGTACATCAGGAGAATAAAAGGTAGTTCTTAATCAGCAACTGCCATCATGCCCTGAAAGTTCACCACAGCATGAAAAAGGAAGGGTTGTAAATGAGGGGAAATGGAAAAAATCCGAACTATATTATCAGTTTGGCAATAGGATGAAAACTTGTCCCAGGAGGGATGGGAATCTAATCTGAGATGTGGGACCTTCTAGTTGAAAGCAGTGCTTGGAGCAGATTTCCCATGGCTGGAAACTGATAGATTTCTCAAGCAGCAATGTTCAGGAGCCCACAGGAGAATTAAATACCAAAAGGTCATTACAAGCCTTGTCTTTTTTATCTCTGTTCCTCAGTTCTCTAGTTCTAGAATGGAAACAGTATTTTCCAAACTCCCATTTGTCTTGCATGGGCAAAGCACGTTAAAAGTTACTATGACTTTTTGGTTACTATGGAGATAAGAACTACATGTAAGGGCCACTGATCATGTGTAAATTAGTAAAATTATTGAGTGGTGCTTGATAATTTTCAAGATCTTAAAGAGTTCTGAAGAACTCCATGTAATGACTCTTTTTGGACTCCTCTTGAAGCAGGGAATCCTCCACGTAGGGGTAGGTTGCTATGATATTTATTGTACAACATTTGCATGTTTCCATTGCACTCAGCTGCAGATTTGTCCTTTTCCTTCTATTTATTTATTTATTTATTTAATAGATAACAGGCCTGGGTGTGAAAGGGATCCCACAGAATTTCTACGCTGCTTGAACATTGACACTAAATAACAAAGAAGAAATGCTTGCATCTTGTAGTAACGCTGACAAGGAGAAGTCCAATGAACTACAGAATTTATCTGTGTGAGGATTTCTAAACCCACATTTGAGAGCGTGTTTGTTTGGAACTGAAGATATTCCTTCTTTTGTGGACCTGTGGCTTGATGCAATAGATTAGAGAGGTAAACTTCATCTGTGTTACACCTTCATAGCTTTTGTGACTTTCCATAAACCTCTTCAAGCTTGAGCTTAGTTTTGTCGAACATTCTGATGACCAGCTCTGGATTTTCAAGTCTGTGTGGTTCCCGAAGCAGAATCTGACTCCTGGTTTGTCTTTTCATATTACAGTGATGTACCAGCAATGATGTGGCAGATTTTAATAAACATTTTAAGAGTGATGACTTGAACTGGACTGCTCCTCTACTGTGGCACTCCCCCTGAGGTGTTTTCTTTGTGATCAGACTTATTTGTAGTATCTGGACTCCATTTTTACATCCTTGCTAGCCTGTTTCCATTTGTCTTGTCATGAATGTCTTCAGTCTGTTACTGAAAATTAACTATGCAACCATATTTAAAATATGCTTACAGTTTTTTGTTGGTTTTGTGGTTTGGGTTTTTTTCCCCCTGCATTCAGATATTACCATGAAAATGCTGAGTGACCATATGCAGTCAGGGTGTGAACAGGCTGTGACCTACCAGGATGACCTGTGGTATAAAAAACAGATGCTCTGTAGAGTTGTCCTGTCAGGGGTCATATTTGCATCCATACACATGAACTTCCCTTTGTTTTACATCTCTTCTTATTGCACACATGGCTTCACCTTCTTACTCCCCTTCTTATAATGCTCTGCCTCTTCTATTTCAAGTATTCCTCCCCTTTTTGTCTTTTCCCTTTAGGTTTTCTTCCTCTCCTCTCTCCTCTCTCCTCT
>NW_010309931.1:1309-18195 GCF_000700745.2 Antrostomus carolinensis | reverse complement strand
CCTCTCTCCCCTCTCCTCTCTCCCCTCTCCCCTCTCCCCTCTCCCCTTTGGAAAATGCTGGCAGATGAGCCTGTGCAAAACCAAAGAGTGCTGTGGAGGAGGTCGCTCGTTGTTTCCTGGCTTTGTGCAGACCTGGGCCCCAACAAGACTATCCTTGTCTCCTACAGCTCCACGCCTTTCAGTTCGTTTCCCAGTGAGCAGGAGCTGATTATACCACAACTGTGCAGAAAGCACAATGTCAAGAAATATTTTTAGAGGCTATTTAAATAGTGACCCAATTTGATTTCTTCCTTTTAGAATATCAGTAATGACCAACTCTCTGATGTGGTAGTCTACTGACCTGTTGACAAGCAGATCTGGTTCTGTGCTCTGATCAGGTGGAGGTTAGGTCAAGCCATGTTGTCCCAGGGCAGTATCCTAACCACTTTGAAGGAGGATGTGATATGGGGGATGTAGGTGGTATATTTGGCCCATCCAGTTGAACTGGGCCACAGTTCAGAAAGAAATTTGAGATCCAAGGGGACAAGAAGGGAGCTTTGCTCACTAAGCACTATTGAATATACTTGCCCATTGAAAAGGATTCTCCAAAGTGCATTGTTTCAATGCAGTTATCTGAAATTTACTGTAGAACCCATGTCAGGTACTTTTTGGACACTTATTCTAGATTATTAATTTAGGTCATTAGCAAGCACTTTTCTCCTGCTCTTCTTGACCTGATAAATGGTAACACAGGATAGAAGCTCTTGGCCCATCGCTCTGCTTCATTCCTACCTCACCCTGGAACCAGGGAGGTGAGTCCATGGAGCCTCACAAAGACAACTTGATTGAGAAATAAACCATTTAGCTCATTCTAATGTTTGCTCAACAACCAGGCTGTTGTTTTTTTCCCTAGTCGTAATTCCAACAGTAATTAATCTGCTGGGGGGGTTCTTAAGAGCAAAGGTGTTAAAAGCCCTCTGGCACCATGTCAATGCCAAACTGGTATGAGGAACATTGACAATTATGCAAAATTTCCTGTTTATGCAGTCTGGAGAGGAATGTGAAGGCAGGATGTTTGGATCCAAGTCAAGTGTCCTAACCTTCAATTAAAAAAAAGGTAGGAAGTGTGTGTGGATACCTTAGTTAATTAAAAAACCCCCAAACCAATTATTTGCAAAATTGCCAACCCACTGGGATATTTGCTGTGCCAGAAAAGGAAAGTAGATTATTTTGAAATTATTTGCTCTTGAGAAATCCTTCATACCCTCATAATTTTTTCTAGAGCTTCTCCAGGCATGCAAGCCAGGCTCGCTGGTTTGTAATTCTCCAGCCACTCCTTCCCCCATCTCTAAAGGAGAGCGCTGTGCATGCTGCTCTCAGACTCCAAGTTCTGGGTGCCTTTGGGATCTCTCTTGTTGTAGCACAGCTTCCCAAACTAAAGAAAGGTTTGAAAATTAATTTCTCTCTGTTGCCCAAAGGCCCACTAATTCACTTCTCTTCAGATCTCAGAACTTACTGTTTTATGATTTTGCTTCCTAAAAAAACCCCTGTTGACTGAAAACTATGGTGGGACTATTCTCCAGCCTCATTAACCAAAGTAAAGCAAAGGCTTTTTGCCTTGAGCAGACAAAGGCATGAAGGAAGGGGGAGAGGGAATGGTTTCATTCCCTTTGTGCGTGTAGGGTTAACAATATGCTGTCTATAGCCCTTGGTGAGGATACACTGAAACAGTTACTGGGTGACTGAGTACGTGGGCTGCTGTGGGTCAGCCCCACATGCTGAGAAGCACAACAGGGAGGATGCTGCCTGCCCACGAATAACCTGCTGATGGGTTATTTACCCAGCATGGATCACAGGCAGAACATAAACCAGCTTGTCAACAAGATAGCAGTGACTGATGGGAGCTGGCTTCGTTTGTGAGGGATTGCTCTGTACATCCTGTCTTTTATAAGCTTTTCTAAGTATTTGCTGCTTTTAATATATATTAAACCTATACCAGTCTGTATAAATCTTACTTCTCTTGCATGTTTTTGTGTGTCTTGGGAATAGGCTTTCAACTGGGAATATTTTGGCCGTTGTGTTTTCCAGCCCTTGTGGGACAACATGACTGACTTTTCCTGCCTTCCTGAAAAGACATGTCTTTGAGAAAACCTATTAAATCTAAACCAAGGGTGTCGAAATATTAATAAGTGCAGCTAGGACATGCATGAAGCTGGTTAAATGTCTCAGCTGTGCTGGCATTGCTGCTGCACCCACCTGCTCTCACAGGCCTGGAACTGGTAAATACAGGGATGTAGGGTTTGCTCCACCGGCTTTTGCTGTTGTGTGTAGGACTCTGGGCAGGAAAGAATTTTAAAAAATATTTCTTAATCCTGGATAAGGAGTCATAATAATTTTTCTAGCAATCTTTGTTTATCCAGTTCTTGTTCTGATTATCTGATTTGTCTTAAAGAGAAACTGTGAAGATGGTCTCTTTGATATCAAGAGAGAGGACAGACACAAAGTAGCTGACTTTAAATAAAAAGTTCACAAGTACTACCTACTGTGGGTAAATAGGCTCCTGGCAGAACAAAGAGGTAGCTGCCCTGCTGAAATGACCTGGCTTTGCATAGTTTGTTGATTTTACCTTGACCTTATCATGCTCTGTACTCACATCAGCGTCGAACTCACAAACATAACTTTGAATCCAGACCTTTGCTACCTTCTTGCTCTTATCTCTCTGTGTCAATGTGGATTGAGATTTCAGAGGGTAATAATGCACAGTCTACAAAGGACAGACATTGAACTTTGACCCTCTATTCACATTAAAATATTCTTGGAAAATGAGAAGCCACTTGCCCTACAAACTATTAACAAGACTACAGGATGACCTGCGGGGTGACTTGTCAGGAGATGAGCCTGACAGGGAAAATGGCTGCAGAAGCAAGAGGCATCTCCCTGGGAGGTGTATAAGCAGGAACTGGGTGAAGGGCAGAAATAGCTGTAGATGAATTTATTTTGTCTAGGATTGTAGATTGCTTGAGCTGCTTAAAGTAGTGTCTTATTGGGTTTGTGCTGCCTGTTGCAATATTGACAACCCGAAAGTTGAAGAAACAGCTGGTGTTGATGTCAGGTTCTCTTCCTGCACCAAAATAAGACTCAGGAACTCTAAGTGAAAGCACTGATAACCTCTGAGGAGGTGCAAGACCCTCATCCTCATTCAGCTGCTATCTTAAAGAAGGGGTTCAACTCTGTGTTTAGCAGTACTTGAGTCACATTAGGGAAGAGAAGATATGGGTCAATACCCTGTTAGGAGTGTTGTATCTTCTGGAAAGAGTTGATATCAGAACATTAATACACTGGAAGGATTTTAAGACAAAGGGAAATAGAAAGAGCTATCAGAGGTGATACTTAACATGGAAGCTAAGGTGGTGATGAAGAGATATGTGAAGGCACAGAGATGGGAAGGACAAGTTGCCGGCAGGTATGGGAAAAGGCAAGTGACAGGAAGGTGGGCTCCATAATCTGGAAGTAAAGCTTGAACTAGAAAAATTGTACTAGAAAAATTGGACACTTAAGACTCAGAGGAAACTGAAGATACTTGCTTCATTCTCTGCAGGGCTTTCCTAGCCTGCTGGTAGTTTCTTGTATCCAAAGAAAGAGGGTGGTGGGGGAAAAGCTAAACTACCCTCTCCCATACTTTTTATGAAGAGCTACTCTCTCTTTTAAATCACTTCAGACCCGAAAGTTGAAGAACAGCTGGGCTGGTCCACAATAGATCTATCCGTTTCTAACATGGTGAGAGTGTCAGTACAGGGTGTGGGACTATGGATGATGATGGAGTCATCCCCACACCAATGGTATTGGGGTGACATGGTCATATTAAGAGTTTGGAGCAGTGAAAAGTGGGCTACAGGAAAGCCAAGGAGTGTGAGGTTGGTCTGGAGCAGGTAAGGGGAGCCTCACCTGTATTACAAGGTGCTGGGCTGGTTTCCATTTTGGGATGCTGAACATCTTGGGAAGAATTCTCTGGTCTGAGAGTATTTAATTTTGCTCTAGGAAAACGTGGGTACCTATGGACCCAGAAGCTTTCCATGTTGCAGGCACTACCAGTTCCAGTAGAAAGCCTGATCAGTGACCTTTGTCCTCCTGCTCTTCCCCATCTGTAAAGGCCTATGGGTGGGTTTTAGCTGTTTCCTGAATGCTTTACCAGGTGCTGTATGGCAGGAAAGGGCAAGACTAGGTTTGTCCAATCCTGCCTTGTGCCATACTTTGTGCCTGTACCTTGATCCCCCTCCAACCTTCTTTCCACCCTCTCTGGCCCTAGCACCTGCACATGCTTCTTTGGCTCAGCTTGGACTTGCTCATGTGATAGGAATTCACAAAAGCCAGTACAGCCGCAATCACTGGAAATACATCATAAAATTATCTTTTCATTACATGTACAGAAAGGCTCAAGCAGGCATTTGCTTTCTCTTAGGAGCTACAAACCAAGGAAGGAAGCTCCAGATGACCTAGGATATTGCTGTGGAGAAAAGGAGGGGGAAAAATGAAGATTAGCTTGAGATGATACTGTAGCATGAATGATTTTAGGGACAGTGGGGTTTTTTTGAGTGATTCAGCATAAATTACTCCTGTCAAAAAAAAGAGTACTATGAACAAACTTGACTGTGCTATCTTGGCTTGAGGAAGGTTGTACTTTTGCTGGCCTGGAAAAATTTGGGATCTGGAAGTGTGTCTTCCAGTGTGGGATTGCTGAATACTCTTGAGGCAGTCCTCCTGGAATGACCGGCCACAGCTGTGTGCTCTTGTCCCCTATGCTAGACTCCTACCTGGGCCAGGGCTCTCTGCCTTTCTCCAGACTGCTCATTTGTGCTCCTTAATGAAAATTTATTGCTTTGAAACCATCAAATTCTTCACTGTGTGGAGGAGAGAAACAGGCAGCTCTAGGGTGTAACTCAGCAGACTGATTTTATATGTCTACTTGAGGCTAGTGAATTGCACCTTTTAATTACTTACTCACTTTAATTGCAAAAGGAGTCTTAGCTGGGTAGCACAAACATCAGTAGACATCTACACTGCTGGTATCTGTGGAGTTGGATGAGCTGAATCCCATCGTAATGTTCTGGTGACCTGGACTCCTCTCAAATGTAGGCAGCATTGGTCAAAAAGTTAGTTACCTGGGAGATCACTGAGTGATGGTGTAGCCTTGTGCCTTTGGGCAGTGAGGTTGAGTAGTGACAATGTTCATAGAATTATTTAGGTTGGAAACGACCTTTAAGATCATTGAGTCCAACCAAAAACCTAGCACTGCCGAGTTCACCTCTAAACTATCTCTAATCTTGTGTAACTAAGGCACAAACAGGATGGCTTAAGAAATCTTTAGCAGATTTGGAGAGCCCCAGCAGAGCCACATCTGCTGCTTCCTACTCCACTGACACCTGGTGGGTTTTGGTGATGTGGGGACTGCAATGGGGGTTGGTAACGGCAAGTAATGTGAGTAACTGCTGAGAGAAGGGAATGCAAAAATTAATGACCAGGGAAGCTGATAGCAAGCCCTACAGACTCCATCTCCTCTGGTTGCTGCTGCTGTCACTCCATCCTCCTCCCACTCACTCCCAATGCCAACCAGGTCTGTTTGCTCCCACTTTCACAAGGGTGAGTGGGAGTAGCATGAGTCAGCTCTGAGTGTGTCCTTACCACTTCTTCAGTGTAGGTGATCTCTGCTCAGAATGCAGGCACTGAAGCTGCCAGGGGTCGTTTTGTGGTGGCTATGCTAGGAATTTGCTCTTGATTTTCCTTAAGAGGTAGGTCACTATGCAAGAATTGCTGTTTTCTACAATCTGTCACCAGGGATTTCTCAATAGGGCAGAAAGTAAACCTCCTGTTTACAAATGGCTTTATCAATTTCAACTGTGCATTTCCATGTGCAGTTGCTTGTTGATGCAAAGACAGTGTCCTAAGGTGAGCCGTAGTTCATAGTGTACATTTCCTGTCACCTTTCTAATAATTTAAACCACATAGAATGATTTTATAAACTCTTTATTATTTTCAGCATCTCCTTTAAAAGTTTGCATGTGGTTGAGGAGTGGAGGAGGAAGAAATGTAAAAAAAAATTGCTAAGTTCAGTAAAGTTCTATTTTTTTTTCTTTAAAAATAGGGAGTTCTGTTGTTTGTTATTCTATTATTATTCTTAGAATGAACTAGTGACTAGGATGGTTCTTAAAAGATGTTACTTACAAATATATTTTAAATCGCTTCCCCCATTTAAAAAATCATGATCAACAAGGTGACCTATTTTTACTGGATGAGATTAGGAGAGACTGAGTTATGGTGATGCACTGACCTCTGTTGGCGCCATCCTTTCTTACTGAAACTCCTTTTAAGTGCTGAATTTGATACTCTTGAAAATAGATGATACATCTGAGAGAAGATCTGAGGCAGAATTGGTTCATGGTGAAGCAATATTCCGATGCCACAGTAAATCTAACAACAGGACTCTTCAACCAATTCACAGCTCTTGGGCATAATGACACAGTGTTGGCTTCCTAAAAATACCCCTCTCAATCAGGTGTTTTAAATGTGACAAAAAAGCTGGTGGTTTCTCTTCTACCAGCAGGCTCTGTGATGGACCAGATATTGCACATCTGTCCTTCTGCCCCTGGCATAAAGCCAGGCTGTAAAGAAAAAGCATGCATAACATCTCTGTCAGATGCTCCGGCTAATGGTGATCTGCGTGCCCATGCCTGACTCCAGCCTGTTTTGTACTGCCATATCATCTCATGGGATGTCGATCCAACCTGAACCATCAGTCATGACTGTTCTTGCAATGTTGGCTTGATGTCAGAAAACTGCTCTGCAACACCCTGAAGCAACATTGACCAATTAGCTTCAATTAGAGCCTCTCTCCTGGAGATGGCTTGTCAGGGCAGCTGGTTGCCATAGGCATTAAAGGAGCCTGGTGGAGAGAAATGGGCATTTCTAGGCTGCAGTTTGGTTTTAGTGTGGGATAGGATGACTTGCTCTCTAGAGGTTGCTTTCTACAAGCTCTGTCATGTGGCTCCAATCTGCTGGTGGGAACAACTTCCAGGTGCATGCCAGGTTTGCCTCAGATGAAACTCCAGGTGATGGCAAGATCTGATGGATGAGGCAATCAAAAAGCTGCTAAAGAGAATAATATCCTCAGGAAAATGAAGACTGTGCATGGGGAGGGATGACAGTGGGAGACGGCTATGTGAACTTTGGCTGCCCTAGTGCGAGGAGCTTTCCTTTGCTGTCTGCCCATACAAGGACAAAATACTTGGGAATTTTCTGTTTAGGAGATATCTGTATTGCTCTCCATTCCCCTGGGGGCACCTCCACGCACAATTTGCAGGGGGGCATCATGTGTATTTAAGAAACTCCCCAGAGACTTCTAGGCTTACTGAGTAACTGTGGGAAAATATATTTGTCCATCTGTCAGTCTGCATCTATTTCAAAGAGAAAATGTGCATGTTGCCTGTGGGCTAACCCTTGGAGATAAGTTTTAAAGAAGAGTGGAGAAAGAAACAGGCTCTCCAGCCCTTGTTTCTTATGTAGTGAGCAAAATTGTTAGCTTTTGTTTTGGAAGGAAACCTGCCTAATCAAGACGAGAGGGACAGCAAACATGCCTGCTCATGTGCTGCTTAAAGTGGAGGTTGAGACTCAGCTGCTCTGTCAGAACACGTGAGTCACATTTTTATTTGTGTTTTTCTGAGTCTGAATTGAGAAAGCTCAAAGATGTGTAAGAAATTTTATGGCCCTTGACATCACTCTGCACTTTTGCAAGACAATAACCTGACATTTTGCCCTAGGTGTTGGATTAACTGGAGATTGTGCAAATACTTCTGCTTAGCCATGATTATCAGGCCAAGGCTTTGCTCAAGCTGGGGACTTCTGCTGTTGGGGTGGCTCCACTAATGAGTGCCATTAAGATAGCAGCTCTGTCTGTCTGTATGTTTGCACCACTGTTGGTCTCCTCTTCTTTGAAAGCACAGGTAGAAAGCCCACACTAGAGGAACTGAGGGAAGAACCACATCCTGGCCACCAATGCTTGCTATTAAGATGAATCTTGGTGGTGTACAGAGCCCATAATTAACATTTGAGTAAAGGTAAGCTGCAAGTTCACAGCTGTCCTGTTGTACGGAAGCATTTTGGCAAAAGTACGTCAGTGGTCTTGGTTCTCTAGGGAGTCATGGTCTGGTAAGCAAGGCAATGAAGGGGAACTTAGACCACTGCATGAATCTGCTTGCCCAGCTGTATTCTACGTTTCCTATGGAATTACCCTCTCCTAAATCCTGCCTGTGAGAGCAAAGGGAGTTGTGACTGTAAGAGCAAAGGGACTTGCATTTCTCAACTTCATGCTAACAGCCACATGCCTGAAATAATTTAAGGGATTTTTATCATAGAATCATAGAATGTTGTGAGTTGGAAGGGACCCACAAGGATCATTGAGCCCAACTCCTGTCCCTGCACAGGACAATCCCAAGATTCAGATCATGTGTCTGAGGGCATTGTCCAAATAATTTTTGAATATTTTCAGGTTTGGTGACATGACTGCTTCTCTGGGGAGCCCTGGGGAGCCACTTTCATTTTAAAAATGAGGAAGCCCAGGACTGCTGGGTGAAGACTAAGCAAACTTCACATATTTTGATGCCTTACAGATATGTTCTCATCAATTTTTTTGTCTTTTTATGACCACTGTTTTCCCCTTTGCACAGCCCTACAGTGATGTCATAGCTTTAACTAATGATCTCACAATCTGCTTTCAAACTGCAGTAGTAGGAACATGGCACTAGTAGTTTCCCTTCTCAGTAGTCCACCTGGTGCCTAAAATGGGGACACAGTCAGCAGAACCATGTTTCATTTTTAGCTGTCCTCTTGCTGAATCGCCAGCTGTGGTCTGTGTTCCGTTCTATCATGGCAGCATCTCGCTGACTTGTTTCCCTACCCGCCTTACAGTACCACTGTGAGCCACCGTGAGTGACTGTTTCAAGTTTATCATACTTCCCATCATGGGCAAAAAAACTTTCAATGTCTTTGGCTGCCTCTGTCCTGAAGTACAGGCTCTTTTCTCCTCGTTGTCTGAATTAGGGGACCTGCTCAAGCTCCTTGTACAGAAATGAGAAACACAGACATTCATGTGCATGGCTGGATCTCACCTTGACCTGGGTGAGCTGGAACACAACCTTATTGTGCTCCTCAACTCCAGAGCTGAGAATTAGCTTTGTGTCCCAAGCTGTAGGCATAGTCCTTGGAGAGAGCAGGATCCAGAGAGGGAAAGCAGATTTGGAAGGGAGCAGGCTTACATGTATGAGGCAGACCTTTTTGCATCTCTCGGTCGGTTGTACTAAGGCAAGCAGATATTTTGAAAGATGACTGAGTTTCCTTGCGGGGATGATCAGCAATGAAAAGGAAAGGGGCAAGCAGCAGGAAGAAAAGAGAGGCTGGAGACCATGGTAATTCCACTCAAAAAGCAAGGGCACCTATAACGTGAGTCTTTAGTAAAGCAGTGCCCTTAGGTAGGGCTTCCAGTGGGTGGAAACCAGTTGGAAATCTTTGGTAGCAGTATGTCTCCATTTGCGCTGATCTGAAATAGGTTAGATGAACGGCATGCAAGATGTGCTCTTTTCTCTCTGTTGACTTTAGAGGGAAGTTAGCTTGTATTCAGAAATTGCTGGGAAGAAAGAGGAGATATGATGGGAGGCAAGACAGGCAAACATCAGTGTGGCTGCATGCACCTCAGCAGCTAAAAAGAAACCCAATCCAAAAATCAAGTTAGTCTGACAAGGTGTATGTCCCATGAGGCTAGGACTGTTTGGCTTTAACTGTGTTAACCTCCTTCCAGTTCTTTGTCCAGTCCAGTCTCCTGGCCTGGGAGGTGGCCACAGGCTCACAGGGCAGCTCGGGCTGGAAGGGCCCTCAGGAGGGTCTCCAGTCCAGCCTCCTGCCAAAGCTGGGCAGCTCTGGGATGGACTGCTCAGGGCTTGGTCCACTTGGTGCTACAGCACAACTACATGAGGAGATGACTGCAGGATCTCACATGCAAAGACCTATAAGTTAGATGTTTAAATCTGAATCACTGGGACCTCTTTGTAGACAGGATCCCAGTAGCAAGCACACCCTGTGGTGTACAGCTGTCTGCAAGGTGGTCAGCCCCTTCCAGCTATGGCACAGGGAAGAAACAGAAAATAAACTGTTGCAAACTTTCTGCCTTCTTGGTTCTACTGTGTGATCTCCATGGGAGACCAGCAATGTCCACCTCTCTGCATTTGGCCCAGAACCCAAGGGCCTGTTAATAAAGCTATGAAAACGTTAAAGAAAGGCTTTTTTCACGAGCTCCAGCTATAATTCTGGTTGAACTCAGCCTGTGAATCAAAAAGTGCTGGGGGTAAGAAAATAGGAAGAAAGACAGATACAAGATAATGCAACTGCATAAAACTAATTTCCTTTAAAAAAACCCAACAAAACAAAAAAGAAACAAAACCTCTACTTGACAAGTTCTATTTGCTATAAACCACCAACTGTTTGGGTTTGTGTTAACCTCCTTTCCTCGGGGTACTCAGATTTGACTAAATAACCGGGTTACTTATATCATTGCACTTGCTTTAAGTGAGCTTCCTTTCAGTATAGAGCAGAGACTGAAAATAAGGGTCTAACTGTCACCTCATAAAAAGTTTTGTCTACATCAGAGGACCTGAGGATCATTTCAGGATCAGAAATACTTCAAGTATACTTATAGCAATATCTGAATCTGTAGCTGATGGTTCTCATCACGTCCACAAACTGAATGAACTTCTCTCATCTCAATAACACAACTCTTCATTTTAAAAAAGTTGGTAAGTGTGCACTGGGCATGCCATCATGTTCTTCACATATAACCTCAGACCAGGAAAAACTTGCATTTCATCTTGCCACAAATGTCCTTGCTCACTGCGGCTTCTAATATGTGTGCTGTAATAAATGTGCTCATAGGCTCCTGTAGGTGAGATTTATTCCTCTGCTTTATTACTATGAATTGATTAGTTGCCATTGCCATGATCACTGCAGGTAAAATAGATATGGAGGAATATAATCGTAAGAAAAATCAACTTTGTATTTACAGCAAAACCTGACAGTCAGGAACATTCTAATCCATGGAAAAGCCAACCGCGAAACAGGATAGTCTTCAGACTTAAGTCTTGTGTAGGATTTGTTTACAAGAGACTGGATTTTTTTTCCTGATAGGGCAGGGAGTGGTTAGAAAAGCCTTAATGCATCTTGAGTCCAACTAAAAGAAAATTGTCACGGAAAATTAACTCATGGTATTTGTTAAAAAAACAAATGACAGTCAGGTAAGGTTTGGTCACTGCCAGAGCAGCTCCTCTCTATCTCCTTGTGCCTCCTTCCTCAAACAGAAACAGTTACATTCATCCAGACAGCTGCTGAGCTGCTGGTGCATCTGGGTGGCTTTTACCATTGCTTTTAATAGAAGGTGGTTTGTTAACATTGCGTTTTGAGGCTTGGCGAATCTGCTTTTGCGGCCAGACAACATTGCAGACCGTGTAAGTGTTAGCAACATCCCTTCATTTGGAATGCTGTCGAACAACTTGAAGGGTACTTATTATATTATTCTGACAATGTTTGGGGAAAATGGGCCATATTGAGTGTATATCTGGCTACTGAGGAATTAGCTCAGGCAAAATAAAACATAACAAAGACTTGGTCAGTATGTGGGAAATGTTGACTGGAATGTTTTTACATACACTTCCAGCAGAGCTGCTATCCTGAGCATGCAAGAGTGGGATTGCCCCAGTAGCTGCCGCCCTTGTGTATCTTGTGCAACTTTTCAGCTCTGCATTCCTGATACAAGTACCAGTGGAAAACAATCCACCAATGGACAGTGTTTTTTTAGGCGATGTTGATAGAAAAAAAAGGCTCAGTAATATATATACCTAGTAGTTTATAAAGGGCTATGCTATAAATTACTGTGCTGTGGTAGCAGAATAGGTCACTACGGTGTTTTGTTAGTCTGTAATAAAATAAATAAATGTATTAAAAAAAAAAAAAAGATTAAGTACTTTCTTAGGTTATGTGGCTCCTTTGGAAATTTATGTCATTTTTCTGCTGTAGATCTTAGCCTTTAATATTAGCAATGTTTGACCCAGACTGACATCCTGAGCTCAGCTGCTACCAGCCCTACACCTAAATTCTCTGCCATGGATGACTTGTACTGTTTGCAGTGTGAAGTCCTGTTGGAAGATGAACCTCTACTGCAGGTCACCACAGATCATGCCTGCACTGCCAAAGACATCCATCCTTGCAGGCTTTTGCTCATGTGCCCTGATACATATGAAATGCACGCAGAGACCAAACAGAAGCACTAAGTCTATGAAACTGCAACAGGTACAGCTTTGCAGGGCATGGAATAGGGCTGCCTCTGCACGGAGGACCCAGTTTGTCTGACCTGTATCAGCTTGTGTGTCACCACTGCGCTGAAGCGTGGCTCTTAAAAGGTCTTGCTCCATGGCAGATTATGGTTATGATTGACAGTATGTCCTGGTTTTGGCTGGGATAGAGCTAATTTTCTTCTTAGTAGCTAGAATAGCGCTGTGTTTTTGGACTCAGTATGGGATTTGGTATGAGAGGAATGTTGATAGTATACTGATGTTTTTTAGGTATACTGATGTTTTTTAGGTGTTGCTAAGAAATCAAGGACTTTTCAACTTCGCATAGGGTGTAGGAGCACAAGAAGCTAGGAGGGAGCATAGCCAGAGTAACGGACCCAAACTGACAAATGTGATATACCATATCATACAGTGTCATGCTCAGTATATAGATGAGGGCTGGCTGGAAAGCTCCCTCTCTCTCTTCTGGGATTGCAGTTTTGAGATTGTCTCTTTTCTGGGATAGCTAGCCAGGAACAGGCTGGGCATTGGTCAGCAGCTGGTGAGCAGTTGCACTGTGCGTAGTTATTTTTTTATATTCTGTTCTTATTATAATAATAATTATTTTAAATTTTATTATATTTCAATTATTAAATTGTTTTTATCTCAGCCTACAAGTCTCCTTACCTTTACCCCTCTAATTCTCTCCCCCAGGGGTGGGGGAGAGTGAGCAAGCGGCTGTGTGGTGTTTGGCTGTCAGCTGGGTTAAACCACAACACAGTACAAGTCAGTAATGCATGGGGGAAAAAGAACCCACCAACTCTAGAAGTTAATAGTTATTCCCCAGTGATCTGCTATGAGTCCAGAGCCATCAAGGTTTAACCTACATGAGATCCACAAGAGTTAAGGTCTGGATGGCTTAAAGACCCAGACACTCTTAGCTTCAACCTTTGCCCAGTGCCAAAGGTGCTGGACATTTGTCCTTGAGGACACAGATGTCTAATTTTCACAACTAATCACAGGAAGAAGATAGGATGTTGTTCATGGCTGTTGAAGGACTCAAGACTTGCTTCTTCAGCTCCACCATAGTGATGAATTTAAGCATGAAAAGAGTCCTTTCTCTTCCTCCCCATGGTCTGTCACCAAGTTAGGAGTTGCACACAGGAAGGACATGGGCAGGGCACCATGTCTTGGTGGTCCTGCCTTTCCCAGGACTGTGCTGCAGCAGCCTCTCTCCTGCCCAGGCTGCTGCCTTTTGCACCGGTCTGAGAGCTGCTTTCTTGGATAAAAGGTACTGGTCTACATTGTCATTTCAGCTTCTCCAGGGATCAGGACATCAGAGTAGAGGGTTTTGTCCCAGCTGCCAAAAAAGGAAAAAAAAAAGAAAAAAAGAGAGCGATTCATGCAGAATGGGGATTGTGGTGAGACAACAGCTCAGGATTTACCTAGTTCATACAATTTTGAAGGACAGAGCAAAAGGAGGAATTAGCAGAGCAAAAGGAGGAATGAGAGGAGATTGCCCTTTTCCCTGTAACTGTAAATCCTTTCTAGTGGGCAGGAATGCATTTATTTTTTGTGTCTCCCCAGTTTATCTCTCTCTCTTTTAGAATGGGTTCTAGCAGCAAAGCCTCTTGCTCATGCCTTCTTGACCCTGGGTCCTCCTTAAGCCTCTCTTTTTAGCAGGACATTATAAGCAGCTCTCCTATGCCTCCATATGCCAGCTGTCCCTTTGTGATCTGCTGATTTGATGGCCCAGTGGACAAAGTTGATTGTCTATTTGCAAGATGACAAGAAGAACCAGTACCTCCTCATAGTTCCTATCTCTCCCTGACTAGCAGAACTGGATTCAGCTGTGGGACTCTTGCAGACTTGCTATCACAAAATGACTGGGGATGATGAGACCATCAGATAACCAGCCCCACGTGCTAGTCCTGCAGACCTAATGTGACCATCTCAGTCTCTTTCCCCCTGATTCTCTAAGATTTACCTCTGCCACTGAATTTCTTGACTGTGAACAGGCAGTCTGTTGCAGGAGTTTCTTGCCCTTTTTCCCTGAAGTACAAAATCTTATTTTCCCTGCCAGAATAGTACATTACTACTTCAAATCCCAGTCTCAAGGGCACCAGCTTCGCTCAGCCGGTGTGTCGTGGGGCAGCACAGCATCAGCCCCCTCCTGCTCATTTCTCCCTTCCTCCTCTTCTGTGTTCTCTCAGCTCTAAAAAGATAGCTGGTGCCCTGGCTCATCAGTGGGGTATTAAGAAGAGGAATCGGTGTTTGCGAAGGACCCCTGAGCTCCTAAGAGGATGTGCCAGGCACTATTGTAACAAGCAAGAAGGCTGCAAGAGTCTGTCTCATGGAGTGAGGAAACCTGTGTCATTCCACCAGCCCATCCCCTCCTTGCATGACACACCTCCAGTGCTCAACCCATTTTGTAGCTGACCTCTCAGAAGGACTTGTTTTAAACATTGCTGATACCAGACATGAAGTAAACTGACTTTACTAAATGTTTTCAGGGCATTTAAACCTTTCTTGTCAACACTGGTGTGGTTAAGTTGAAATCAAAATCTCAGTTGATTCTGTTTGAGAGGAAAATTGTTTTGCCTGGACCCTGCCCCAAGCCCACTGGAGCCTCAGTTGACGTTGGTGGGACCCTATCAAATTGGAGGAATTTGAGGGAATTTTTTTCTTTTTCAAAAATTTCAATTAAAATTTAGTTAATAAAATTGAACTACAATTTTTCTTCTCTTTTCTGTTATTCTAAAATAAGTCAAAACATTTCCCTCATCTTGCAAAACTCTAATGAGAAAAAGCACATGTCATGTAGCCCTGGCTCTTGAGGATCCATCATGTGAAGGGAGCCGTATTGTACTCCGTGTCTAACTATCACAGTAGCATTTTACCAGCCACTGAGTGTTACCACTGAATTTGCCTGTGGCAAATAAACTAGGGCTGTTTCTTCACGATGCCACTGGCATACTGCGATGTCTTCAGGCAACCTAAATCCCACACAAAATCCTTCTGCCTAAGGTTTCCTGCTGGCCAGTGCCAAGCTGTCAGAGGCACCTCGTTGACAGGCAGCCCCGAGGATGGGGATCAGGTGCAGGGAGGACTCCAGCCTGTGCCTTCCAGCCTCACCATGGTCCTGCTCACAGCACTGCAAGCTTGGAGTGGCCATCTTGGTCCGGTAACCCCAGAAGCAAACACAGGGAACCAGAAACCAGCTCCCAGTGGGTCTGGGCTGCATTTTTCTTCCCAGGTCTTTGTGTTGCTCAGGGTGACCTCCCTGGTGCTGCAGGCTGCCTCCCCCCGCAACTCCCCCACTCTTAGGAGCCATCGAGGCTGCTGCCACTAGATATACAACCTCCTCTCAGCAATATTAAGCCGCCTGTTTGTTCCCAAAGACAGAAATTAGGTGAGGGTTGAGGCGACTTATCAGTAAGTCAGGGCAGGAACAAACACACAGATTGTCAGGGTGTTGCAAACATCCCCAGAACAAACACCCCATTAAATGCTTAGTGGCATTTCTGTATGTTACAGCGTAGCGTAAAGATGTGCTGTGTCTGAAAATAAAAAACTGGGATGGAAGAAAAAAGTCTCACGCAACATTGCAAATATCGTAACCATGCAAAAAATATCATAAACCTCTAAGTCCTCTGAAAAATCAACTGATTGCCTTCAGACTTAGTGCAGCTTATTTTAGGACACCAAAGCTGTTTAAATATATAAAGTCTAGTTTAAGGCTCTATGACTGGTGTCACTGTGACTAATGAACCAGAAATATTTCACTCCGATCCACAGCTATAAATCAGACCTGAATTTCCATCAACACCCACACTGAAGCATCTGTATCTGCCTGTTTTGCCTCTCAGCTGCTACCAGCTTCAAACCTTTTCACTACTGAATGCTTCAAAATCTAATGAGCTCCTTCTGGCTGAGT
The DNA here is from genome assembly GCF_000700745.2 of Antrostomus carolinensis. Taxonomy (NCBI): domain Eukaryota; kingdom Metazoa; phylum Chordata; class Aves; order Caprimulgiformes; family Caprimulgidae; genus Antrostomus; species Antrostomus carolinensis. The sequence continues at coordinate 1,917 of NW_010309931.1, read as the reverse complement.
TATTCTTTGTCCAATGCTTTTGAACTCCACTCTCAGTCTTTTTAATGCAGATATTTATTTTGTGAGGACAGTTGAGAAATCTTGGGCTTTTTCATACCCCTGCTTCCTCATCTTGAAATCTGCTTATTGTTATTTCTGCAAGTATTGCTAAAAGTTATCCTTCCCTTGACCCTCTGCTCAGGAGACATGCTTATTCAGGACTTAATTGCTTGCTGATTAATTTCCTGTCATTCCTTGTTTTATGGGCTTCCTAAATCCCTCTAGAGAGATTGTGATGTCAGGACTAAACCAGGAGCAACTCTCTAGACATCTCTAGTAATACCAGTGCAAATGAAGAACTGACACCCAAACTCAGACTTGAAAGTGTGGGAATTAGGAGGGTTTGGAGAGGGCTCAAGATTTTCCAATAGAGTATTTCCACAAGATCGTTTGCACATCAGTCAGCAGATACTGCACATCACTAAGGGTGTAAAGTCCTGTTGTAACGCCTCCAGAATAAAATGTTTTGGGATTTCAGTTTCATGGTTCTTTTAGAGTTTTCTGTTATTCATTTCAAATCAACACAAAAACAGCTTTTAAATTTTCCTTTCCACAGTCATGTTTTTCCT
>NW_010309931.1:0-1299 GCF_000700745.2 Antrostomus carolinensis | reverse complement strand
CAAAAACTTCACACTGGTTTGCTTTACAAGACCAGAACCAGCTTGGCTGTACTGTATTTGTCATGGTACTATCCCGAGGCCACTTGACTGCTGTTTTGTCACAGCTCTACGGGCTTAAATTTCGAAGTGAATGAAGAATTTAAGTTGACTTTGTCTGATTTTTTTTCGTAACTTTTCCTGTTTGGAATACTTGCCCATTTATTTAACTCCGTTCCATGAAGAGAACAGTAATACCTCTCCTGTAACCTTCCTGACTATCACAGCAGTGCAAAACCATGCAGCCTTTAAATAGCACCTTTTCTTTTTCACCTTCTCCTCTGCTCTACTTCATCCATTTTTGCATTTTGTCCTTTTTGTGCCTAGCTTTACAACCTGCTGCATGTCTAATCTGCATCTACCCGCAGCAAGTTTTGTGATACTCTTAAGAGTTGGTATATAAACAGCAGTCTGAACTGTGGCATAACCCTGAAGCCCAGGCAGCTCTGCCGTCCTGGGACTGACCAAGGGGAATGACTTGTTTAGCTGAATGTTGCCACAGCAAGTTTTGTTCTCTACAAGAACTCTGCTCGTCCTCTTGCAAAAATGAAATAGTGAAAAAGGAGTATCTGGAAAACACATCCTTGCGTGATGAAGCACAAAATTGCAGCAACTGGAATTTTCCCTACTCCTGGCCGCAGTATAATCCCAAAGCAGTCAGATCCCAGTTCTGCTGTGGGTGACCCTCTAGGAACGCTCCCCTGTGGAGGAGAAAGGCAAGTTAATCTTCCCTATCAGTTCTTTCCATTGCAGTTTCATTTAATTGTTCTTTATTTAGGGAACTATGTATTTTAATGTGCTTTTTGGAATGGGGTGACAAAGTAAGGAAGCTTCCTCCACCACACCAGGGAGCCTCTGAGAAGGCAAAGAAAGCACCCTGCTTCCAAAAACTGCACCCAGGATTTGCACGTTTGCCCTTACATGCCCCTCACTCACTTATTACCTCCTGCCTCCTTACACACTAAAGGTTTTTGAGGAGCTTGCCTAGATTTCTGCAAGGTGCCAATATAAATATGAACGAATTTCACCATGGATGAGGTCTGTACAGCTAAGGAGGAGGGAAAGAACTCATGAATTGTGGATTAGCTCTGCAAACCAAAGAAACAGAAGCTCAACAGAAGCTCTTTTGGACAAGGCAGGTAATTAAGGAATTAAGGAACATATATATATATATATATATGTATAAAGCTTTGTGTTTGTTAATAGATTTTAAATGCAGTTGAAGGGTTCCTCCAAGGTACTAGTGTGTATATATATATATAC
>NW_010309930.1:0-16368 GCF_000700745.2 Antrostomus carolinensis | reverse complement strand
AGCCAAGCAGCTGGGATCCCTCTCTAAGGAAAAACAGAACATCAGTAGTGTCAAATACCAATAGAATATGAAATTATTAGAATATGAAATATGAACCCTAACAATAATGGATATGCATGCCAGTATTGCAGGTCATATGCTAGAGGTTTTCCAAAGACTACTATAAATCACTACAAATCCTACTGGTGACAGATGTAGTCCTTTTTTTTGTACTGTTGACATTGACTTTTCATCTGTGTGTTTGTATGAGTATTGACCAAATCGTTCAAATGGGGATCTGAGTGAGTATCAACAGTTAAATCATCAAGGAGACTGCAAATTTGAGTACTACATCTACTTGAAGATGTAGAGGTTAACACTGAGGTTGAACCACTTCTCCACAGGTCAACAGACTCTCATTAACTTTAGTGGTTATTAGTTTCTGTATCAAGCTCTCGACAATTTCAGTTGCTAAAAGCATTAGATATATTTTATGGGAAAAGTGAACTATCCCAGTGTGACACCTTTTGGGTTCATGTAAAGCTTAATAAAATTCTGATCCCTGGCTAGAGCTCGTACATGACAGTGGCAGTAGATACAATAACTGCAAATTATACCCAAATATAGATTTTAGAAATACCAAATATTTATAATATTAGATCGGACACTAGATCCAGAATTCATTCAAACATTGTTTATTTGAAATGTGGATCCAAATATTACAACTTATGTACATTTAAACTGAGAATTTATGAATATAAGAAATTCTGAGTGTTCTTCATCCAGATTTTATTGTGGTTTGCTAATATAAGCTACCGACTAATTCACCCTAACAACCTGCCACATATTAGTTTTTTGATGCTACTGACACATGAAGGAGATTGTAAATCAGAACTTTCAACTGGAAGTTATTCCAATTTTAAAAAGCTATCCAAGTCTTTGTAAGCACTGAATAGTTTACAGTTCACACAAGATGTAATGTTGTTCCATCTTCCCTTAAGTATTTCAGTTCAGAATGTCTCCCTCCATAAACAGTAAAAATAGAGACATCTTTACCTCAGCTTACTCTTTCTTCCTAATAATCGTCCTGAAAAAGGAACTATGGAGAAACCAGGCTTTGATTGGTTCAGACTTAGTTTGAAAAACATTGTCATAAAATAAGGGCAGAAGCAACTCCTAGTCAGGACTGTCTGTTGGCATCATACCCTCTGTTTAACCCAAGAAGACATTTATTCATCATTTTAAAGGGCTGCAGAATAAAAGAAAAAGTAAGCAAGGCTTGAAAAAGGTTAGCACAAAATTAGGAACACGGACAACTAAGAGAACTGGCATTTCCTCTCTAGATTCATATGAATTTAAAATTCCACTAAAATGTTGGGGGTTTTTTGAGATTGTTATAACTTCTGCTTTCCTTTGTAGTTGTTTTTATGGTGATAAAAGTTGATATCATAAAATATTTCTTACAGGATACAATGAACAAGCAGGACGTAAGATCTGCCAGTAAACAAACATCTCTATCCAATATTAAAAAGTAAAAAAAAAAAAAATATTTAAAATACAGAGTAAAATATTTCTTACAGGATACAATGAACAAGTAGGACATAGGATCTGCCAGTAAACAAATATCTCTATCCAATATTAAACAGTAAAAAAAAATAAAATACTTAAAATACAGAAGATATACTGTAAGACAGATATTCCAATGTAATTTAATTGGATCACAAAGAAAATCTAAACTTTTCTAACAGTGCACTTAAGAGATGACAAAATCAGAGTATCCATTTCACAGAGGGTCATATTAAAAATATCTACATATCGTTGTACTATTGAAACCTCAACCCTTTTTCAAACTCTTATGACTTTAAATTGAAAAAATAAAAATAAAAAAAAATGAGAATCCCTTTGTTTTATGGCAATGAAAGGCAAAATTTTGATTTTGACAATTTATCTTGCAACTAAATAACATAAAATGTCACAGTAAATACCTTGAAAGGAATAAATATTCTGAAATGAAAAGTCACAATGTGACTGTCAAAGAAGGTAAGCTAGAACATTTTGACTTTATTGAAATTATTTCAGCGTTCTTTAAAGAAATGTTATTGAAATCTAGCTGCTCAATCTTAATGAGGTGTCATTCCTCAATTAAAACAACATTATCTCAGAAAATTTTATAAGATTTCAGATTTATTTTTTTTTTTCACATCTCTGATGCAAATGTGCATTTGACATTAAGAACTCAAAATCGGAGACACAAAAGTGTTTCATATTGACCCAACTTTGCTTCAATCAAAGGAAAGGAGGTGGACGGAGTAAGTTACGAGATATTTCACAAGCTACATACAAGACTACTGCATCAAGAGACTTGTATTGACCACTGTAACAGCAGAGTGATTCCCAACTCCAAAATGTAAACCAGATAACAATAAGGATATCTAGGATAAGACTCTGCTTATCATTCTATTGTCTATAGAAGTTACACACAGAAGAGCTTTTCAAATTTATCTTGCCTTTTAAGAACATCCCACCACAAAAATATTTTGCAACTAGCACTGAATTAAATCCATTATACTTTCCTGTGATGCTGATGAAGGAATTGTGTGCTATGTTTTCATGACAAACACATCATTATTGTACATACATTTAAGCTGATTATTTCATTCAGCACAAGGGACATTAGGGTTAGAATGATACAAAAGCACAAATCACACTTGATGTTTCCCAAATACCAAGCTTTGTGTGATCTAATCAAGATTTCATCAAATGTTTTATTAAACTCAGTCACGCGAGCCTCGCTGAAGCCAGATGATCTCTTATTATCAACCAGCAGTAAATTACATTCATTTTTGAACTGAATTTTAATGAAACCCTTCCTAAAATACTTGGAAGCTAGAAGGAGGTCAACTTATAAAAATAGAAAATTGCTCCTGTGTTTTTCCCTAGATATTAAATGGTGAGCAGAGGAAATTTGGGTTATAAATGTTACTGATCACAAAAAAGTGCAGATTATGATGCTAGGCGATATATGGTATGATCATCAATGACCAAAAGGAATTTACTTTGATTTACCAGTTACTCCTCATTTGTATTACAAGTAGTATCATTTTAGTTATGAGACAAGTAACAAGAAAAGATTCCTGACTAGTGAGACAGATGGCATGCTAGTGAACAGTGGAAAAATTACTGCATGTGTCCTCCATATTCAAGTTACATTTTCAATCTTTTATATGTAAGATGAACAGGGGAAAGACCTAAATATACATATTTAAAAGCATAAATGATTCTCTTATTCAGAGGGTGAGAAACAAAATGCTGAAAAGAGGAAGAGACTTGACTTGATCATCCACTGAACCCCTAATTCTAGACCTGAGGTAAACTGAGTGGAGGAATGCCTCTGTTAACCTGAAGATAAAATCGTAATTTCTTATCAAGAGAGAAAGGGTATTTCTAAGCTTTGTAATGTGCATTCCACAGTTGGAAATCATGGCATTAGAAACTGTCATGCACATGACTCCACCCTCCTGCAACACCTATCGCTCAGCCAAAGGAATTGGGACACACCGAATTGAACCCAGAGGAAACCAAATAAGTTGATATGAAAAAGGGGGGAGGTTAAGCTGAGCCTAGGAAAGGGGGGAAAATGGTGTTTAATAGTTTATGTTTTCTTTTATCTCAATTACAGATTAGTGAGTAGAAGTTTATATTAAATGGCAATGTATTAAACTAAGCATAAGTTTCCTAAGCCAAAACTGTTTTTTCTGCAACACATTCATAATTTATTATATTTTTAGGTGTGTTTCACTGTCATTCAAGTGATGAGATTTATCAAAAAGAGGGAATAAAACTTCATTATCAGCTTAATTATTATCATTACTCCTCCACTGGAAGAGGTCTGATGTATGACGATTTTTTAAATATTAAGATATTCTCATGTGATATGGCCCTGACAATCACAGGAAATGTATCAGGACTGCTTACTGCTCATGATTTTTGTTTACATTATGCTGTAATTGTATTACATTTTTACAGTTGATATAAACTTTCTAGTATGTCATGCTTCTCAAGTATCAAAAGGTATTGTACAAAGCATCATGTAATGCCAGTAGTGTATTTAAACCCTTAACTGTAAATAGGAAATTTAAACTGGACAATTATTTGGAAATTGAGTGTAAGGTATGACAAAGAAGGAAATGGCTGATTTTATATAATATTGTTAATGAGTAACTGACAGGCCACATAGCCTTTCCTATCCTACTACACTGAATCATTCAAGTAGTGAAAATAGAGCAGTCACTTTGACCCTTACTGCAATATAACCACTTTTAGATTCCATTATGTTATACGACTTTCTACACTACAGATCTTTCTCAGATTGATACCTCAGTAGGTTGAGACCTCAGCTTCTCTAATAATCTAACACAGAAGTTACAGCAAGTTGACAGGAAAACGGCAAGGAAATAGTCATTCACTATAAAGGAGGTCAAGACAGTGCACTTTCCCTCAATACTAATTAAAACAAACAAACTAAACATATCAGGCCATTTAGTAACCAAAATTCTTTCTCTTTCAAAATGCAAAGAGTCTGACTAGACAACCACATGAAGGAAGAGATATATAATTTGCTCTTGGATAAAAATTGCATAAGAGTAAAATTATACTGAGAATTTCTAGTGTCACAATTTTGCCCATATAGTTTTATCAATTACTACTTTCTCTGGGAAAATTGATGACTCCTAAAACACCAGTGACCCAACTCTCCAAAGTTAGAAGGGAGGATCTGGAAGTCCTGACAAGGTACAAGATTTTTTTACTGTTTGGAAATGCTCAAAACCTGGAAACATTAGCTGAGAATCTCTTCACAGATATCCAGGATCAGTCTATCACTTTTCCTAACACAGGATATGACTTGAAGATGCTCTCTTTTCTCTCTTTAAGGATTTTTCCCTATTTTGTACTAAAATACCAGAAGATTAAATATAGCATAACCTTAAATTGAGATACTGTTATGAAAATTCTCTCTTCATTTATTACAAAAACCCCTCCAATTCTACATACTCCCAATGATAAGAATTATTTGGGTCGGAAAGGATTTTTTAAAGATCATTTAACCAACCCCCTACCATGGCCAGGGGCATCTTTCACTAGATCAGGTTTTTCAAAGCTCCATCCAGCCTGACTTGGAACACTTCCAGGGATGGGGCATCCACAACTTCTCTGGACAATCTGTTCCAGTGTCTCACCACCCTCATCATAAACAATGTCTTCCCTATATCTAGTCTAAATCTACACTCTTTTAGTTTAAAACCTTCACCCCTTGTCCTATCGCAACAGACCTTACTAAAAAGTTTGTTCCCATCTTTCTTATAAGGCCCCTTTAAGTATTAAAAGGCCACAATAAGGTCTCCCCAGGTCTTCTCTTCTCCAGGCTGAACCTAGGAAAAACCTAGAAAAAGTCTACCCTTGTGCAATAGACCAGTTTGAAAGACTATTTTCTTGTGCACTCTTCTTTGTTGTTAATGTGCTTAAGTGTTAGTAAAAGTTAGAAAAAATACTGTCAACATATTTTCTTTTTTATTCCTTCAGAGATCAAATATAGAAGTTAACAGGTAATGGGTTAAATCAGTAAGTACAAGTTAGACTATCATTCTTCCCTGATGGCAGTAATACTTCTACATATGATAAAGGTAAAAATACTGACTGCAAGCCTGTAGTGACCAGGCGAGTCCTTCAATGACCATTCAACTGATGTTAAAAGTGTAAATCTCTGGGGATAAATGATTCCCAGATAGTTAAATATATTGGCAGCACTTCCACAGAGATAAATAGAGCAAGAGCTAGACAGCACAGCTGGAAATGAAGGAAAGCAGGGCATTCAGTGTACCTGATACTGAAACAGATGGTGCAGGGGCTTGTACCCTGTGAAGGCACTCAGAACATCTCTGGGTACATATCATTTGAAATGAGGTTAAATAATAAACCCAGAAGAGAAGGCTCCGAGGAGATCTTATAGCAGCCTTCCAGTACCTGAAGGGGGCCTACAAGAAAGCTGGGGAGGGACTTTTCATAAGGGCAGTTAATGACAAAACAAGGGGAAATGGGTTTAAACTGAAAGAGGGTAGGTTTAGATTAGATATTAGGAAGTTCTTCACTGTGAGGGTGATCAGACACTGGAACAGGTTGCCCAAGGAAGTTGTGGATGCCCCCTCCCTGGAGGTGTTTAAGGCCAGGCTGGATGAGGTTTTGAGCAACCTGATCTAGTGGAAGGTGTCCCTGCTGATGGCAGGGGGATTGGAACTAGATGATCTTTAAGGTCCCTTCCAACCCAAACCATTCTATGATTCTATGATTCTATGAATATATATAACTGTATGAATTATCTAATCCAATAAACTTGCACTTCAGCCTAGCCCAAACTTAATAATAACATTAATTGAAAGCAAGAAGATGGAGAAATGATTAATCTTTTGAGGAATTAAACACTATTTCTGTTAGCTTCTTTCAACTGCATGCATAAATAATTGAAAGGCTCAACTCTTATAATTAATATTTTAAATTTTTATCTTGTCTTATTAGCTTTAGCAGAAAGAAAATCAGATTCAGGACAGAATTTAACAAAAAAGGTTTCTGTAACAATTTCCTAAAACTAAGATATTATTAAAAAAAGCTGGTTCTAGAGCTGCCATTTCTGAAGAGAAGATTCATTTGTGTGAAGTGTGGGACTGATCTGAAGTGATTCTGATGTGATCTGAAGTGCTGCAGATGCTGTACGTGCTTCAGCAAATAACATGCAAACAACACTGATTATGATCATTTCAGTCATTTCAATTATTTTTCAATGTTGATTTTCAATATGTTATAATCCCTTTTGTAATTTATATAACCTTACCATGATGATGAGACAGTTCCAATCATCTCCTTTTTTGATGTCACAGAAAAATTGATGAGAAAATATGTAGTTTTTTAGTTGCTGTTGACTGAGAAATCTACTTTAAAAGGGTCACTTGGAGATACAAATCTATGAGGTGTATGAGATCACTGATTTATTTCATTTGATGGAATCACATCTGTGGAAACAAAATTTTAAGTAATGATAAGGCCAAGCACCCTGAGGAGTTGGGCAGAAGGATGGTTATTAAGCAAGGAGCAGTTAGGAAGGAATCACGCTGCTCTCTATTTTCATCCATATGAGGCATTTCAGACTGGCTCTGGAGCAATCAACTCATCCTAGGGCTGAAGTAACCATGAGCACATGGAAGCAACTTCTGTTTAAACAGGAAGATGAGGTTCACAGTTGAACCCTTTCAGTGCAGATTGGCACACTGAAATGCAGTCTTAAAATTACATCTTCTTATACTAGTCTTGGACATCCACAGACACATAGCTTTTGACTTCTAAACAAAATAAAACCTTTTTAAGAATGACAAAAGTATTGAGAGTGTTATATGTAGGTCTGATCCTGATACCACTGATATCAGCAGGATTTTAGCAATTTAATGTCAATGGGAAGATTAGATTAAGTGATGGACATTAATAAAAACAGACTGTTACTAGTGTCACTTAAAATTAGTCAAGTAATCTGTTTCAGTGATAAATCCTAAGGAAACCTAAGTACTTGGGCGAGTTCTGTGATTTCAACTCCTGTGTTTGTTAAAAGCATAAAGAGATGGTTTTTCTTTGTTCAGTAAGAACAGAAGATTACAGAAATAATTCTGCTGTTTCAAACAAAATAACTAGATACAGGGATAGTCTACTCCTACATTAAATTCAATAGGAATTTATTCTGGGAGTAGGTGTACAGGTGAGAAAGTAAAAGAGAAAGTAAAAATGAAGTATTTTATTAGGAGGAAAGATCTAGAAAGAAAACAACATCCTTTCACTTAGACATCAATATATTTATTTCTAATGGATGAAGGAAGTTCTGACTGAGAAGACCATCCTTTTATTGAAAGATGTTCTTTAGAGTATCTTAATTGCAGGCAGAGTCTTGATCCCAACATATGATCCTACTCATTTCAGGCAGTCAAGCTTACAATTTTACTTAAAAGTTTACTTCCAATTTTACTTCCTAATATGATCTAAATAAAAACATCATAAACTAATTCCTCAATATGCTGATGCTCCCTGGCATACAGGGGTTGCCTAATCTTCTTCCAATAGAGCCAAACAGCTCAGAACTCTGTTCTACCCAAATACTTAAGTACAGAAAGAATTGCATTGCCAAAGCTTCACAGTGCAGTCAGGCTATACCAAGAAATCTGACTGAGAGATTCTTAGAAAAAGACCTAGTTAGTTCAGAGAAGATGTTGCCCTTAGTGGAGTAATTTATAAGTAACAACAATTTTTTATTTTTTTTTTGGGGTGGGGGGCTTCTTTTTTTGTCTGCACCACTGAAAATTGGTGCTAGCCTTATATTTTGTAGTATTTGTTTATTTGGTAGTTTCAGCCTCATGAAAGTTGATCTTACAATGTGTATTTTGTTGCATCACACACTTTTAATTTGAAATACAGCAGAAAGCTCCATAGTGGATCTTGTTTCCTTCCAGCCCCAGCCACCTAATTCCTAACGCACATAAACACTAGTCTCTTTATTCTATGCCTCTTGCATCTTTTAGACATCTCACACTTATCTGCTGATAAACAGCAGTTCAAAGCCAAGAGATGCTACTTGTCTGAGCTAGATCCTCAGTAGTTTGAAAGAAACATGGTTCAGGCCAGTAAATTTGCATCAAATGCACTAGCTGAATATCTGGCCTATAGCTGGTGAGCGTTAAGCTTATACATAATTAATAGAATTCAAAAGAGGCCTTACAGACTTTATTTTTCTACATAATTTTAAAGTACAATGACTAAGACTAAAATAATGGGGTGAGTAGTGCTATAAAACTGATCGCAGAAGATTTCAGGAACATGAACTGTTATTTCCCTTCATTTGACCCATCTTTTTCCATTTCATCAAGCACTACAGAAAAGATGCACAGGACCTGGTAACATCAATGTGCCATGCCAATAGTCTGGAGAGCTCACTAAACTGGCTAAACTTTAATGTCATCTGCTGCATTCAAGATTGCACTTCAGCAGCAGCTAGATAGGTAATTACCATAGAGCAATGAAGCTGGTGAAGGGTCTAGGGCACAAGTCTTATGAGGAGCAGCTGAGGGAAGTGGAATTGTTTAGCCTGGAGAAAAGAGGGCTGACTGGAGACCTTATCTCTCTCTACAACTACTTTAAAGGTTGTAGCAAGGTGGGTGTGTGTCTCTTCTCCCAGGTAACAAGTGACAGGACGAAAGGAAATGGCCTCAAATTGCACCAGGGGAGGTTTGGATTGTATATTAGAAAAAATTTCTTCACAGAAAGGGTTGCCAAGCATTGCAACAGGATGCCCAGGGAAGTGGCTGAATCACCATCTGTGGAGGTATCTAGATGACTTGTAGATGTGGTGCTTAGGGACATGGCTTAGTGTTAGACTTAGCATACTGTGTTAGGTTAACAGCTGGACTTGATCTTAAGGATCTCTTCTAACCTAAATGATTCTATATTTTTTATTACAGTGCAGCCCTGCAGGAACCTTACAGAAGTGTTTATTGTGAAAATAAGCTTGATACGAAATTACTGTACAGTCCAGTCTTCCAAACTATAATACACTTATACCATAGAAACCAGTTAAACCAGCTAACTGGGGTCACAAGATCTTCCCCTAACACACTAAAAACGAAGCCTCTTTTGGATCTGAAATAAGTAATTGCATGCAGCTTCCTCCCTAGTCTTCATTTTCTTTTTCCAAATAGAAAGGCTCCTAAACAGTTTGTATTTCAGAAGAATCACTTCCTTCTGCACGCATGCATTGGCAAAAATCTTAATATATTCAACATTATTTAATAAACATTTACTATGGTCCTAATGCCAAAACACTGAAGTCAACAGAAAGTTAATATTAGTTTTGTTCGGGTAGGGGGGGAAAAAAAGAGAGAGTCAAGACATACTTGTACTTCACTTTTGGCCTAGAAAGGAAGCACCCACATTGATGTTTCAGGGCAGATCAGTGTAAGAGACTGGTAAAAGAACTTTGTTAAAAATATGCCTCCAACAACTCCAAAGGCGTGCAGGCAAACAAAAGCAGGCTCCTGTACCTACCCTCCCACTCTGATGACCAAGGAGACTGATAAGAAGAATTAAAAGGGAGACCTAGAGGGAATGAGAGTTGCTGATAAGGAACAAGCTCTGAGGGAGGGTAGAGTATTGTCCTGTCTCCAAACTCCAATCTCCACCCTGATGACCACTGATGGTGATGGCCTGAAGATGACTGTGCATCTAACAAATAACAAAAGAGAACTTCCCTGGGGTCTGTCAATCACTAGGGACCTCCAAGCCTATTTCTAGAACCTTGTGGAATAGGGCATTTCCAGAACCATCTAGAAAGACTGATACCTGGATTTGTGCAAGGTGTTTGACACTGTCCCACATGACATCCTCGTCTCTAAATTGGAAACATGTGGGTTTGATGGCTGGACCACTCAGTGGATAGATGGTCGCACTCAAAGAGTTGTGGTCAACAGCTCAAAGTCCGGGTGAGCAACCTGGTCTAGTGGAAGGTGTCCCTGCGGATGGCACAGGGGTTGAAACTAGATGATCTTTAAGGTCTCTTCCAACCCAAACCATTCTATGATTCTATGATTCTATGATTAGGCCTGCATGCATATGCTAATCATTTCCACCCACTGGGAAGGCCCTTAAGAACTGGAGCAAATAAAAGGCAACAGCCTTGGCCATCAGTGGGGCTTTTTTCACCTTTCTGGATTCACAAGGCAAAGAAAGGAAGACAACTCCATCACTGGCAGGAAAGAATACAAGAAGAATGTTTGTTGCTCGTTGCTCAAACCCAGGGTGGTGAGACTTTCTTCTTTCTCCTCTCTTTCTAGCTTTCCTCTTTTATGTTCTTCCACCTTTCTTTGCTAACTTAAATATTGCAATACACACAACTTTGTTCCTTGTTGTAATACACACAAGTCTGTTCAATAAAGAAATTTCTTTCACATATCTGATTGCTTGGTGTAGATGCATCTTTATTTGCCTCTTGGGAATACAGAACCTGTGCCAAACTGGTCCCTAACAATCAGTAACATACTTTTGAAGCAAATCCTCTGAACTATGTTTTCTTTCATATTGCAAAGTAGTTTCAGAGTATATGAACTTGAAGTTGCTGAACCAGAAGATGCACTCAGAGCACACTTAATGTTCTCCAGCTGCTAATGTGCATTTATTTCATTGGAACAAACTACAGCAAAGTAAAAATCATGCATCCTACAGCTATTGGTACCCCAGCATGAGCTGTACTTACTGTGAGAAACGGTCGCTTTAAAGGACTCCAGCCAGACTCTTCAGTGAAGCACTTTTGTACTTCTTGCAAGAGCAGGTGTCCTAACTAGTAGGCACACACCGCCAGAGCGACACACAAATTTTTATACCCTATTCCTGGACACAAAATTCCTCCCTTGTTTCCCTGTTGGTGAGGTACTCCAAGGTTTACAGCCTATCCGATACGCTTATGAAGTCCCATGTAGTTTAAATTTCCCGCCATTCTATTTATATCTCCCCCACCCCCTTTTTTTTTGTTTGGGGTTTGTTTTGGTTTTTTTTTTTTCCCTTCCTTTTTATAATATGATGCTAGGCCATTACTCAGCAGAGCATCCTTATCTCTAGCCACAAATGTCTTTCTTAGTTCCTGCCAAGTCATCCTTATGTTGCAGGAACTCAGCTCTCCTAGTTGCAAAGACAACATCATCATCTCTCACAATTCCCCCCTTTCTTTTATTATACAACTGTTGTTTTTTGCATTTTCAAGGTGTTTTTCTATATGAGGCTTCTAAATTAGACAACATTATTTCACACTTTTCTTCTTTTCTTTTAATCTTCAAGAAGGAGCATTTTATCCTGATATGGTGGTGGTTCTAAAGGTATTTGTTTGGACAATGTAGCTTCTATTAATCATTGTACAAGTCCCCTGACACGTTATTATACAGCATCCGACAGCTATCAATACTCCTGCAACTACTATCAGAGACATAAAAAAGGACACTACCATTCCTTTCCATTTCCCAAACCATGATTCTAAACATCCTGTTAGAGAGTTATCTATTCCTGAGTTCTCAGCCAATTCTTTGCTAGTGTTGTAAGACCCTGTAATGCTTTGGTTATAGTTCCATTTCATGCTGTGTTGTTTGGGATAAATGTACAACATTTGTCATCTCTCATTATACAGACTCCTCCTTTTTCTGCTAATATCATATCTCAGGCTAGTCTGTTTTCCCATGCCATGCTACTAGTGGCATCCAATTGCTCTGCAATTCCTTTAACTGCATCCCTTGTATAATTTATAAATCTCTGTTGATTGTAATAAATGTAATTTATCCAATCTACATTTTTGTTTATAGTTACCTACCAAAATAAAAAAAGATTCAAAACCTTCTCTTACTTGATTTCTTGCTTTTTGTTCATCAGGAACTCCCCTGGAGACTCCAATCAAATCAATATAGATTATTTCATCGAATGAAGTTTCCAAACTTCTTTTTGTTCTCTTTTCTGGGACAAGTGGATTTCTTTCAAATGCCAGGGTGAATGGGATGGCTAATTGAACAATGGCGCATGTGTCTTTTCAAATCATAGCAAGTCTAGACTTTAGGATTGTTCGTCCACAATACCACCACAGATCTGCTCTGGGAATTTTTATAACCGAATAATTCCCTTTCTTGTCCTCAATCACATCCAAAGACATGGTACACATCTCTAATTCTCCAAGGTACCTGGTACCCTTCGCACCCTGTCATGAGAGACAAGCTGTATGGTTATCGACCTTTACCGAGAAATCAGGAGGTACTGTAATGTCTTCTCTTTGTAAAGCAGGGAAGAGCTGTTAGAGGATCTTACAGGTTTTATTTCCCTGTGCAGTCTTTTCTTGGTATAAATGTATCATACATGCCATTCCTCATGGGTTTTTATCCCATCTGAATGGAAAGGCAACTACCTGCACGGTAGGTCTTCCCAAGGCACGTACATAGCAATTACTTTGATTTAGGCTCTGTACTGTGTATTTAACCCATTCTACCTTGGCATTTGTATCTCCATATCCTGTCTCAATTTCAAAGGTCTGTTTTAAGTTTTTCGTTTCAGTTACTTTTACTGCTTTTGGATCATTTGGGCCTTTAATTGTTCGGTAATGTTTACAGTTAAAATTCTCCTTGCCTCTTCAATTTGCAATAGGTGAAAACTTAGAATTACTTTCTGTAGCCATAAATTTTCCATTATTCAAAATACCTTAACAATTTACTTAATGTTTTTTAATCTTGAGGCAAAGGAGGTCTTGAGTGGGATATATGTGCCATTGTTTGTTTTCAGCAGGGGGATCCACCAGTCCTTTGAGTCTGGTGTAGTGAGTCCAACCTTTTTCAGCTGTTCTTACTGCCGTCTCAGTGGTCAGTAGTACTTGGAACGGAACTTCCCACTCGGGTTGAAGTTTGGCCATCCTTCCAGGACTTGATCAGAACCCACTCTCAAGACTGGATGGCATGGACTGCAAACTCAAGCAGTGGCGTTTGGGCTAGAAGTCCTTTATTCCTGAGAAATGACAAGGAGAAGGACAGCCCCAGTATATAGTTTTTAAGAAAAACATATTTGGTTTCAAATTGGAGAATGTCATGTCCTTTACCCGTGTAAGGCAATACAAATAATATCTCATAAGTTGATATGCCTGTATTTTTCCTAGGGGAGGTCTGAATTCTTAATAAAGCTATGGGCAGACACTTAGTCCAAGGTAATTTGGTTTCTAACGCTAGTTTAGCTAGCTGCTTCTTGATTGTTTGATTCACTCTTTCAACTTTACCTGAGAATGGTGGGTGCCAAGGAGTATGGAAGTTCCAGAATATTTCTAGATTCTCTATGATTCCCTGGAGACATAAAATGACTTCTTTGATCTGAATCTATATTTTCTACTATTTGATATACAGGAATAATTTGTTCTAAAATTATTTTAGCCACACGTGCCACAGTAGCAGTCACCATTGGGTAGGCCTCTACCTATCCAGTGAGATGATCTATTAGGACCAAAAGTGTGGTGGTTTAACCAGAGAGGCCCACCTTCATCCCTCCACCCTCCAGTGGGATGGGGAGGGAAAAATATAAATGAACAGAGCTCACAGGTCAAGACACGAGCAGTTTACTGGAATGGTAAGGAAGAGAGAAACAACACTAAACAACAATAACAACAACAGTACTAATGAAAGAATATAAACCGTAACAAGTGATACATGGAACCAAACGGCCCACTACCTGACCTGCTCCTGAACCGTGGTACCTGGCACCCCTTCTCTCTTCCCAGAACTTCCCTGTTTAAGCACTGAGTATGACATCACATGGCACGGAACACCTGCCCCAGCCAGCCACTCCGGCTGCTCCCCTCCCAGCTTCCTGCAAACAACCAACTCCATCCCAACTAAACCCAGGACAAAAAGGTATTTCAGTTTACCTATCAGTGGTAATTTAATAAAATCAACTTGCACACTTTGAAAGGGTGTCAAACCAGGTTCTCTTCCCTCTGGGGGTTGTTTCTGTAAAACCTTTTTATTTATCTTCTTAAAAGTTACACATCATTCATAAACTTGTTTAGCTACTGTATAAATTCCTATAAACCTATACATTCTCAAGACCAAATAACACATTACTTGTGCTCCCCAATGACTACTTTGATGCAAACTGCCCATTATTTTTCTCATGGTTTGCTTGTTTACCATTTCTCTTCTGTCAGGGAGGATCCACCTTCCCTCGGTTTAGACAGCTTCCATTTCCTTTAATATCTCCTTTTTTGTTTTCCCTTTTTTTTTTTTTTAATCAGCTAATCTGTTTCCCCTGGCTTCAAAGGAATTTCCTTTTTGATGTCCATTTACATGGACAACTGCAATTTCGTTTGGCTACAACAAATTTTGTAGTGTTTAATTAGTTCTTCATGTACTAATTCTTTTCTCTTGCTATTGATTAAACCCCTTTCTTCCCATATTTTTTTAGTAGTTTGTTCTACTCCAAAGACATACCTTGAATCAATATAAATTGTTCCCTACAGTCCTTTCAACAGTAATAAAGCTCTATTTAAGGCATATAGTTCACACATCTGGACCAACCAAGTATCTGGTAATTGACACGATTCTTTTATTTCTTGACTCATTCCCTCAATAATTGTATATTCATTATGTCTTTTCCCCTGGATTACCCTTGAAGAACCATCAATAAACAGGTGAGGGTAAGGGGGTGTAAGGGTATTTTTTAAAAATCGGATCTTACTTTAGTCTGATTATTATATCCAGACAGTTATGTTCAAGATCCTCACTGTTCATTTCTCCCTTCCATAGAAAGGCTGCAGGGTTAAGACATGAACTGGTAGTCAAAATTAAATCATCCTTTTCTATTAACATCACCTCATAATTCAAAATTCTGGAGTCAGTTAACCACCTTCCAGACTTTTGTGTCAAGATTTTTTTTACCTGATGTGGAGTGCTTACCACTAATGCCCCACCAAATGTCAGTTTTCTGCTTTTTTTCCCCCAGAACGGCAGTAGCCACCACTGCCTGTACGCATTCTGGCCACCCTTGTGATACCGGATATAAGAGCTTAGATAGAAATGCCATGGGTTGCCACTTATGTCCCCATTCCTGAGTTAAAACTCCTAAGGCAGCCCCTTTATCTACTGTGACAAACAACTCAAAAGATTTATCTAGAGATGGCAAGGCTAAAATAGGAGCAGTAATTAAATCTTGTGGTAACTCTTGTATTAATTCTCTGGCCACCCTTGTGATACCGGATATAAGAGCTTAGATAGAAATGCCATGGGTTGCCACTTATGTCCCCATTCCTGAGTTAAAACTCCTAAGGCAGCCCCTTTATCTACTGTGACAAACAACTCAAAAGATTTATCTAGAGATGGCAAGGCTAAAATAGGAGCAGTAATTAAATCTTGTGGTAACTCTTGTATTAATTCTTATTCTTTCGTGCCTCTGGGGAGCGCGGAGGGTGCGCACACACGGCTCCTGGTTAAGCGGGGTACGGCTGGAGGAGGGGCAGCCCTGGGCAGCTGCGGCCGCGGGCGACCCGCGCCGGGGTAACGGAGCAGGGAGTTAGCAGCGGAGGGCAGGGAGCGAGCGGCCGGCCCGCATCAGGCACCGAGCCCCCTCCTGCGCCGCCCGTCCTCGCCTCACCGAAGGGATTGGGAGGAAGGAAGCGGCAACTAAGGGAGTCGAGATGAGGAGAGGTGTTTGAAGTTGAGCCTGAGGAAGGGAGAGGAAAGGTGTTTCCCGCTGTTTACTTTCCTCAGTGCCGGAGACGGGAATTAATAGTTTACGTTAATTGGCAGT
>NW_010309929.1:0-43885 GCF_000700745.2 Antrostomus carolinensis | reverse complement strand
AACTCTCCGTTAGCTTTTCATCTGTTTCCAGACTGCAGTGACTCCAAGGGACCAACAAAAACATGGAAGATATACTTCAGAGTGCTCACGGCAGACTCATAATTTAATGCTGGTTCCACTCTACATACTATTTCTAAACTGAATATTCAAAGTAGCTGTAAATTAAATCCTTGAGTGAGCAAGGAAAAAGGCTATATAAGGATGAAAGAACTCTAAAAAAAAAAACCCCACTAAAGAAATTGACACCTTTTGTTTATTGAATGCTTTATGGATGTCAAGGTAAAAATAGAATGTTTTTTAAAGTCAGTATTTTTGTTCATGTGATGTGTCAGTTTCCTTCTCTTTCTTTAATTTTCTTCCATTTGTCTACAATAGTGCTAATTCATCGACTGAAATGTGACAGTTCCAGATCTCCCTCTAACTTGATTAAATATAATAAATGGTTCACCATGGCACATTTGCTTAATGCACTTATGCACAGTCAATTGTCTTCACTTACAATGCAGCATTATCACATTAAAATTATCAAGGATTATATGCTCTGCCTACTCTTTGGATAAAGTGTGCAATACTGACTTTGGTATATTTTACACCATACATTGTGTCTATCATGTTATAGTTTACTGAGATTTGAGTAGGGAATAAAGCAAGAATAACCTCCATATTTTTTTTCTGATACCTTTTACTCGAGTGACTTGTGTGTAGACAGCATCCTATCAGGTAGATACAAAGCCCCAGCATTATTTGAAATAAATCCATAAAAACCCACTAAGATTTCTAGTAGGATGACTCAGAGAACTGACAAATATGGAGACTCTAAACTCTAGGTCACTTGGGTCAAATCCCACTTAGACTGGTGGTAAGTGAAAGCCATCACTACCCAATGGCAATTTAACAGCCGATAAGCAAATCTTCTAGGTACGAAACCCTGAGTGACAAAGGAACAGAAACAAATACATTTAAAAAATCTTGTGCTACTTGATTTCTATTGCATTGAAATTTGACCCATTGTCCCCAAACATCTCCCATTGTGAGTTATTTCCGTCATAAATCTGAGCTGTGTGTCCAAATAGGTCAAACTCAATTGTGGACACAAATGTAAACATTTCTATCTGTCTTTTCCTGGAACTCTGTAATGAGCACAATGTACTTAGGCAGACTTTATGTACGAAGTATTTAAGGATTCTTCAGCTTTCTGAAGTAGGTAATGAGCTATTTTCTGTTCTATGCAAAGGAGACTACTAGGTGGCTCGTCATGAATGCTTCAGAACAAGAAAGAACAAAATCAATCCAAATAAAAAATGTCGACAATTTGGATTGCAAGCAACTATTACCATTTTTTAATGGAAAATACAAAATATACTCCCTCTTTATGACCGAAAAATTATTTTGAAAGAATGTCAAAAACTGTAGAGAAAGTTACTTGTATAGACAAACTTCTATTTGCAAAATTAGTTGAAAGGTAAAGAAATTATAATCTTCCTACAATTCTTTTTTTTTTAAAATGTTTTTTATTGCATGGAAGATTTAATTCAGCATATTTCATTGCATAAAAGATCAGAAAGCAATTCTGAAAACAAATATATGAGCTTTCTAAATGGCAGAGTATGGCTAATTTGTATCTGGGGGTACTATTTTTTTTTTTTTTTTAATAACTTGAAAAGATATTTCTTTCTCATTCCTGTCACTCTTAGAAGCATTTTGCAATCTGAGTGGTTAGTAATGTTTCTCATTAATCTTGGATGAATTAGGGAGCCAGGATCTTTGAGACTGAAGTCAATGATGTATAAAGAGAGTCCATTATTTACAGCATCATTATGTCCCCAGTTCATCTATTACACAAGCCTATTCCTATCATCTGGAAATTACCCATCCTTCTTAACTAATATTTCTGGGTAAAATAAAAAATTCTAACTGAGGAAAATCACATCCTACTCAGTAGAACTATACAGGAGTTTAGTTTATTTAATTTCCCATGCTGATATGATTTTCAATAGGAGTAGAAGCAAAATTTCTGCATATGCATGGCAAAAGTAGATTCAAACATTTGCTTTTATCTTGCAAAAGAAGAGGTTGTGTCCTCAAGAGCCCTATGAGCCCATTCTGTGACATTATTATGACTCTTAATAGAAAAATTTTAAAGAAGAACCAGCCTAAAACTATTCTGTATAGTTCAGAGAGTTACTCTGTTTATTTTTTGCCTCTACTTGAGCTGTGAAATAACAAGACATTGATCAAAACAATATCATAAAAGTGACAAAAGCTGTTTGGCAAATTCCTTATATTTTAATTACTAAGCATAATAAAGACAGGAGTACTGAGCAATTCTCTTGACCAATCCTGTGACTTTCTTTCATTTTCTCATCTAGCGGAATATTATGTTCTAATTCCTTAAATTTTAGTTTTATCTCTTAACAGTTTCAACTACAATTATTTGTTTTTGTAACTGTGTGAAATTACAGTAAGGAAATATGGAAAAAAAAAGAAAGAGGAAGCAGAGATATGTATGGTTTTAGACACTGATCACCTTGTGGAGGGGAGCAACAAATTAGCAAATTCTTTCCTTTAGTAATTCTTAACCTTGAAATGGCTTTATCTAGCATCAGAAAAACTGATATTAGGAAAAATGAGGAATCTGTTCTGCATAAAGGATGATCATCATCCCTTTCCCTCAAAAGACTGGAAAAATTTCACATATACTTTTGCATGCAGTATTTACTGATGAAAATAAAATATTACAGTAAGTGATAAAATATTATCACTTACCTTTATCTTGTGTTTGTTCGTGGCTTTCAGTCTCTTTCTCTCTCCTTTTTTTTTTTTTTTCTTTTTTTTTACTTTCCTTTTTAGTTCATTGAGTAGCCTTCTTTGTATCCATTACCAGAGTCAGAGTTTTCCCTAACCTCATATTCTTTGCCATAAACAATTAGGTGAAGTTGCATTACCTCCTCTGCTGTCTTCAATTCTGCATCATAGACTGCAGATCAAAAGACAGAGAAGAGAAGATCTGCATTGTTCTGGCTTCAAGTAGAGCTTGAGAGGTAGGCAATAAATTAACAATCATTACAAATACACAGAGACTTATCTTCTGGTGTCAGAATATCCCAGCATTTCAAAACTCTCCTGCCCATTTCTTGATCTAACTGTCCCTTAAAACATTAAACAATTATGAAATATATTTTGTCTTAAGAATTTTATCTAGCTTCTTCTGAAAGCTTCATGATCTTTGTAAATTCTGTAGATTTGTGAATTATAATGGTACAGTGCCAGTATTTTCTATCATTTGTAGAGAAACATGGCCAGCAGGTCGAGGGAGATGATTGTCTCCCTCTACTCTGCTCTCATAAGGCCCCACCTGGAGTACTGCATCCATTTCTGGAGCCTCCAACAGAAGAAAGACATGGACCTGTTAGAATGAGTCCAGAAGAGGCCACAAAGATGATCTAAGGGCTGAAGCACCTCTCCTATGAGGACAGGCTGAGAGAGTTGGGGATGTTCAGCCTGGAAAAGAGAAGGCTTTGGGGAGATCTTATAGCAGCCTTCCAATAGCTGAAAGAGGCCTACAAGAAAGCTGGGGAGGGACTTTTTACAAGGGCAGGTAGTGATAGAACAAGGGGAAATGTCTTTAAACTGAAAGAGGGTAGGTTTAGATTAGATATTAAGAAGAAATTCTTTCCTGTGAAGGTGGTCAGACACTGGGACAGGTTGCCCAGAGAATTTGTGGATGCCCCCTCCCTGGAAGTGTTTAAGGTCAGGTTGGTTGAGGCT
Organism: Antrostomus carolinensis; assembly: GCF_000700745.2. NCBI lineage: Eukaryota > Metazoa > Chordata > Aves > Caprimulgiformes > Caprimulgidae > Antrostomus > Antrostomus carolinensis. Next base: position 40,117 of record NW_010309929.1, on the reverse strand, counting down.
TTGAGCAATATAGTGGAAGGTGTCCCTGCTGATGGCAGGGGGGGTGGAACTAGATGATGTTTAAGGTCCCTTCCAACCCAAACCTTTCTATGATTGTATGAATAGGCGATTCACCTGTATTGTGCTTTCAGGGAACTATACAAAAGACTTACTGCTAACTATAATAAGTACCATTATTCTCCATTGAAACCACCATAGATTTTACCACCATGATAAAATACGAGATAGTGATTAATAGTCTTTACATGTTTGTAACATTACTTCCATGAGAAAGGAGCATTTGATCGTGACTCACTTTGAATGCCCAGATAATGAGGAGTATGCCAAGAATGTACCTGCTTGAAAAAATAGTTGCTTTTGAGGTTTTCATTTCATCAGCTTATGTTTTGGCATTAGAGAGCTGTTCAGAGATGTGTGGCTTGCTGGACTTTTTCTCTCTTGTTTTTTGGTTTTGGTTTTGTTTTTTTTTTCCTAATCTTCCTCTGCAGAGCAAAAATTTTATTCTTTGCTATGTGACATTTTAAGAGATGTAGTTCTTGAAAGATGTAGATGTTCTTTGTGCTAAAGTCTCACAAACACATCAGGCACCAATATTCATTTATTCTGAAGAGAATAAAAGAACAAAAGCACAGCTTTGTTTTGTTTAGAAGGTGAAGATATATACTCAAATTGTAAATTACTTATTCTTTGGTTAGCAAACAGTATAGTGAGTGCTTATTTTGTCTGGCTGTATACCTTCCCTGTTCTTCTAGCCACAGGAATAGTGAGAGTGGAAATAAACATCACAGAATAACAAAAGAAATTTGAGGCGGGGGGAGGAAGCTATGACTATCTAAGTCACCAGTAAGGTGAAGTGGTTAAGGTTCATGAGACACTGAAGGTACTTTAAAAAAGAGAGGGAAAAATTAAAAATTGAGCTTACTTAATAAAACAATAGTAATTTTCTTTGGCTTCTTTTCAAGGCTGGAATATGAAATATGATTATGTCATAGTAGTAGTTTACATTGCCTGAACTATGTTTCCTTAGGAATGTAAAGTAATTAAAAGTTGAATTTGTATAAATTAAAGGCTTGATGATCTTTATTTTGGATACATACACTTTTACTAAATACCAATTACTCAAGTAAAGTATCTACCTAAGCCACTGTCTTGGTGGAACTATTTAAATGTAAACAAACCATTTAAAAATATTTTAAATATTTATGCTATTTTTTTCTCTTCTCTTCTCTTCTCTTCTCTTCTCTTCTCTTCTCTTCTCTTCTCTTCTCTTTTTTTTTTTTTTTTTTTCTTTTTCCATATGAAGTTCACAGTTATCCAACTAAGAATGAGTGGTAATCTCTGAATTATTGAAATACAATTCAGGTAGGATGTTTTCCCACTTCATCATATCATCTTAAATTTGATATTATTTTCTTTCTTAGGGGGAGAAGAACAGGTTCCTCCTTTTTGCTGCATCTTATGCTAGTCTTGGATTCTCCAAACTACTTCTCAGTAACACTTCATTCCCTTCTTGGGTTTGTCACAGCCACAGTTAATATTATACTTTGAAGAATGCTAATTCTAAGGCGTAGGTATGTTGGCACATATTGGCACTGCCCTGAGAGTGAGGAGGAATCCAGTTCAGGTAGGGGTGTCACAGAATTAATTTAACACTTATTTACAAAATCTCATCTGATATTTTTGTACTGTGACATTTAAATATATCATGTGGTTCACAGAAAACTCCCAGCACAAACAACATGGCGCAATGCAGAAGCAATCTTCAGATAACCAAGAATCAGACAAAAATTTATTCTCATGAAATAGTGAAGATATGTACAGAGTAGCTAAATAAAAGCTATCTAAGCTCTTGAATATGGGTCCAGCTCCTCACAGGTAAACAGAGGGCAAAGAATTTAACAAAAATGTTTAAAATGGAATGAATGTGATGTTTTATATGTATGTTCCCTTGAAACAGTTCTCCCTTTTTCAGCATTACATATGTAGTTTTTCATCCATTCATAATCAACTGAATTAAAACTGTTCGGCTTCAACCTTCCAACACTAAAGATGTTTTTAGAAAGGCTCAAAATTTGTTGATAAAAACTTTCACTACACAGTGCAAGAACAATCCTTTCTATACAAAGCTTTGACAACACAAAACTAAGCACCTCATGAGAGATATTGAGTGGCTCCATCTCCTATTAATTTAAACCAGAAAGGAGGGCACTCATCAACTCAGTAGACCCAAGAAAATGTTCCTGCATAAAAGAAAAGTGAATTTTCCAGCACATTTAGTTCCAGGGGTATGACAATAGCTTTTCCTCCCATGGCATGATTCCTAGTCAAATTATGCAGTGATTATTCTGTTTCTGTTTCTACACTGAATATGCAGTTTAATTGCTCTAAGAGAAATTGAATGCAGAAAAAAAGAAAGAAAGGAAAATAATTTTTGGCTGAGTCTATTGCTGCTGTGAAGCTGTAGGCTATCATTTTTGATGTCCAGCTTAGAGAAAAAAATATCTGATTCCTACCTTGGTTGCAAACAGGAGAGACAAAATCCATTTAAGAATGAAAATTTCTCTCCTACTCCTTTGAGTAAATGACTTTCTGTCCATAATATGTTAACTCTCTACTAGTACTGGTGATATGCAGTTGTAGCCAGGGTTAATCAATCTAGTTAGTATAGCATCTGTTCTGTGAATGGAAGGGTGACAATGTCTTGTGACTAAATGGCCATCAATCATTCCTGGCCAATGAACAGAAAAAAATCTATTCATACATGTCTAAAAGAATAAAACACAAGCAAAAGCTGAAATGAAGAGCCTTTTTTACCCAAAGTAGGCTTTAAGAATATCAGCTGAGTATTTGGTATGCCTTTAAACTGGCTTCTACAACATTTGATTTCTTGTGTTCAGAAATGAAGGAAACTCGGGTGGTGAATAAGCTTTCATACTTATTTCATCAGCTGTGACCAAGCATGTAATTTTTTGTTATCATTTTTTACCAAATAAAAACTTCCTAGACCTTTTCACTGATCAATATGATACTGCATTTTCAAACATCCTTAATAAGTACTTAATTAATAAGTACCAATGTCCTCTTTACTGTCTTAGAATAACTGCAAATAGCACTAGTGCTCACAGTGGTGCTGATATTATATTTTGAGCTATTACTTTGGAATACCCTAGTATTTTTATATTTCAAGAACAATACATTCAACAATTTATTTGACACTTTATTAGAGATTCTCAGGTTGACTCCAGTCAAAATTTAGACACTCAGATCTTCAACTAATCAACCGATACAGGTTAATGGAAGCCAATAGGGATATAATATGTACCAAATGGAGATATTCTGTTTTCACTTAAAGTATGATTTACCACCCTGTGTTCCACTTCCTTGCTTAATGTCCATTGTATGTCAAAATAAATTCAAAGCTAATTCAATCTAATTTACTCCTCAATTACAAAACATGCCTGGGGACTAACACTAAGCTGCCCAAAGGACTGTCTATTTTTAATCTGACTATCCTTTCCATAAGTGCTATATTCTTTAGAACCACAGAAATGCCAGGTTCTAGGCAAACAATTCCCAAAGCCTTATGGCAAAGTCCACTGTCAAACCTCAAACTACAAAATTTACATTCACTGCCTGTGACACACATTCAGCAATAGGGTGATGGTAGTTTGAGCATCCCAAGGGTATTCAAAATTCTCAAGAGCTTTAATAAATGATTCATTATAGAAGGGGAAAACAAAGGCAGATGTCTTCTCCTTGTATTGGCTGTCCCAGGAAAAGGTGTAGTTGGTGACCATGCCCATTATATGACTCCCAAAATTTGGGGATGGAACTGGCTTGGTCGTGCCACCTGCCACCTTGGCATACAGATACAAAAGTGGTCCCACAGCCCATGGTTTTATCATACCAACAACCAGCACCCCACAGCACAGCACAACAAAAACCTTAGTCAGCAAAACAGCATCCCTCATTCCAATCCAAAGCCTAGAGATGATGAACCATGTACAAATACTGGCACACAGCATGTACAGCAAGTGAGGTGATACGGACCACAGCTCTAAAATCACCTTAGAGAGCACAGAAAACAGCTTTCTGATCAGCGCCGACCAAGTGGGAGGCCACATTATTAATGCTTATCACAGTTGTGTTTTAACACAGTCTAATTAAATCTGTCTTTATCTCAACCCTTCAAGCCCCACGTTGGACGCCAAAAAAGGACTGTGGTGGTTTGGGTGGATTCACCCCTTTTGCTTGCAGCTTGCAGCCAAATACAGCCTGCTCTGTCACCCTCCCCCCCCCTTCACCCAAGGAGTAGGGGAGAGAATTTGGAAAGAAGGGCAAGGAATCACAGGTTGAGATAAAAACTATTTACGAATTAAAAGAAAATGATAATGATAACAACAGTGATAACAGACTATACAAATGAGTGATATACAGTGCTCACCGCCCACAGACCAATGACTGGCCTGTGCCAGGTAACGATCCCGGAGCCAAGACGGTTCCGAACCCAAACCCTGGAAGAGTGATCCCGAGTGATCCCCGAGAGAATACCCCATCTTCCGGTCAACCCTGGTTAATATACTGACATGACGTGATATGATATGGAATATTTCTTTGGCACATCCAAATGCCAGTTTTGGGTTTTGCTCTTCACTGCGCTTCTCCCTCCCAGTCCTAGTGCAGCTGTGAAGCAGCCAAACACCGTGGCCTTGAGCTCCAACAGCAAGTAATAACATCAGCAATGTTATCAACGTTCCTCTCATAATACGTCTGAACTGAAACACTGAAAGTAAAATACAGCTATTCTAATTACTAAAAAAAACAGTTTGGAAAAACTTTTTGAGGGTTAGAATTGCATGTAGAAAATAACTGCATTTTCATCTGGTCCATAATAGCTCTTCCAGGAGAAGTAAAATCTTCACAGAAAAACAAGAGACCCAGGAGAGGAGACACTTGTACATCAAGTTCAAGGTAAAGAAAGAACATAAAGAGTAAGTAAAAAGTGTGTACAGAACATGTCAAAATAAAATGCAAAGTAGGCAGTACATTAAAGAAATTAGGAAGCATACATGAATATGTCCTTACCCTAACTATTCTGCAACTTCTCAGTCAAGTATTTCCTTAACTACATGACTTGTTATCTTATGCTAGAAATCCATTTATTTTTAAAAATCCTCACACTTCAAGGTACATTTAATCTATTTTTTAACTCCTCCAAAAGAAGACAAATAATTATTTTGCAAATCTTTTTAGGATATTTTCTTCTACGATAATCATCAACAATAAAGAAGAAGTTCTGAAAAAATATATGAAAAAGAATTTCCAGATTTATGCTGGAGGAAATAACTAATTTTAAGAACTATGGTTCCTGTCCTGGGTTTGGTTAGGATAGAGTTAATTATTCTCAGGGAACTGGGAGGGGGGCACCTGGGGCAGCTGGTCTGGGCTGCCGGGGCAGGTGTTCCATAGTGATGGCATTCCATACCAATTGATGGTATTCCATACCACGTGACATCATGCTCAATATTTAAACAGAGAAGTTCCAGGAGGAGGGCACTGCTGGGCATCATACTTTGTGAGCTGGTCCCACATAAGCTGTTTCATTTTTACGTTGTATATTCTGTCATTAGCACTGTTGTTGTTTGATGTTGCTCCTCCCTTAATATTCCAGTAAACTGCTCGTGGCTCAACCCATGAGCCCCATTCGTTTATATTTTCTCCTCTCCATACCACCGGAAGGTGGGGGTGGAGCAGGCAGCGACCCCTCCTGGTTAAACCACGGTCAGTTCCTAATAAACAGCTGTGTCTTTTATTATTTCATTAAAGTCAATGTAACTGAGATAGGGGTTTTACCATTTGCTTCTTAATTGGCATGAAAGTTACACATATCATGAAAGCTAACTTAACATGTCAGAGATGTAGTGTCAGGGCAGCTCTTAATGCACTGTTTTGAAAATTGTGGGGTTAATCTTGGACAAATAAAAGATAAAACCTACACAAATGCATCCTTTTTTGTGCTGATACATACACACAAAATTAATAAAATGAATGTGGAATTCAAATCAGATATCTATTTCCCTATTTTCAGTTGCTGCAATATCTGGCTAACAATAAATGTAAGAAGGTAAAAATCCCAAATGGTACTAAGTTAGTCAAATTTTCTTTTTTACTGTGAATATTATTTAAGCAGTAGAGATTCTGAATGGATTTATTTATTACTGAGAAGCAATTGTATAAATGTCTATTCAAGCCAGATTACTTACTAACATTGTGATTAACAGTAAGTGACCTTCATTTTTTCCATCACTCTTGAAGGCAAATAAATCTTCAAGACACATCAGTGTTGGGAGAAAACCAGCAACAATTTGTAGTCTAAAATTAAAATAAAATAAATTTTAAAAAGAAACTCCTCTTCGTTTTCAGGAGACCTCTGATTGAGGAATAAAATGAGAAGATGGGACTATGAAGATTGCATTGTGTTGGTTTCTAAGTTATGTATGAAGAATAGTGATATGTCTCAGACTCTGAAAGCTATCCACAAATAACCAGTTTGAAATGGATATTTAAGTGCTGGATACTAGAACACAGACAGTGGCAATATAAACTTCCTTACAGAGAATCCTTATGAGGATGAATGAGGGTTGTCTGGGATTTCCTAGAAACTTGGATGATTGTAGTTAGTCGTGTGCAGCATGTTCCCTGATGCTTGAAAACACCAGATATGCTGTACTTGTGCGTCACAGCTGGCCTATGTCTATCTCCACAACACACTGGATTTATCAGGTTTATGATGTACTAGGGTGTCACAAATGCGCAGAATTCTACCTGATACTTCCCCATCTGAAGGGAGGAAGTATCAGGTAGAGGCATGCTGTACAGGCACATGGCAACTATGCAGCTTAGGTTTATTAATCACTATTTCCAAGAAGCAGTATATTCTCTATATGTAACATGCTGTTAATCTACTGACAAAAAATTGGTCAAGATTTCCCAGTTCCGCGATGTGTATGGCAAACTTGCTGCTCAGTAGACATGACTGATTTTTCTGCATTTCCAAGCAATTCTCAGAAGTCTTCTTGAACTTCCTTGATTGCCTTTTTAAATGGAAAAGGATGACATGACTAGAAAACAGAGGTTGAGAATAGCTTAGGGAACGATCTTCCCAAGGTTCGAATGAAAGATCAGACAAGTCCAATCAAATTGATCTTTAATTTTTTGCTAAGTCATTATGGTATCAAAAATGCAATGTTTATGGTTGCAGAGAGTTGTATCCTCTTTGAACTAAACTGTCACCCAAGTGTCTCTTATTAACCCCAAGCAAATTTTATTCATGATGAATCTGACCTAAAATTTGAGGGAAAAAAAATTAAAATGTATCTTCTTTCCATTCACTAGTGTGATCACTGCCTATTCCTAGTAATAGATGCTTCAGTATTTTTAAAGGTGTTTAAATAAAAATCCACATAGATTTATATTTATTTGGGCCAACATATTTCTAGGACTTTTATTGATGAATTCCATAAAAAGAAAAGGGCCTTTGAATATCTCTCAGGCTGCAAACTGATGAAAACCAGACCCTATCAGAAGAATTAGATATTTCATGTTGTTGATGTGTTCAAGTCTCAAAGTAAATAGATACTCTAGAGTTCTTCTAGAGTTCTCTCCAGGTTTACCAGCTATGATCCTTTCAATTAAATTAAAATGCTCACAATGTTTTGTGAGTGGCTCATGCAAATTTTATTATTTTGTAGTTTATTAAACAAAGAGTTTGTCAGTCTTTCAACAAAAATATTAAATGTAAAATCTTCATAAGTTAATGGCCAATAGACTCTGTGATATATTTAATAGGCATATTCATGCTGCAAATACTAATTTTGTGATATTTGAAGAAATTGTCCATTCTTCCTTGTCCTGGTTTTGCTGCTGGAGCTCAAGGCCACCATGTTTAGCTGTTTCACAGCTGCATCAGGACCGGGAAGGAGAAGTGTAGTAAATAGCAAAACCCAAAATTGACATTTGGATGTGCCGATGAGATATTCCATATCATATCACGTCATGTCAGGATATTAACCAGGGTTGACCAGAAATCAGGGGTATTCTCCTTTATCGCTCAGGCTCTTGCTCTTTCTGGGGTTTCGGTTTTGGGACCGTCTCGGCTCCGGGATCACTGGCTGGGACAGGCTGGGCATTGGTCGGTGGGTGGTGAGAAATCGCACTGTGCATCACTCATTTGTATAGTCTGTTATCACTGTTGTTATCATTATCATTTTCTTTTAATTAGTAAATAGTTTTTATCTCAACCCATGAGTTTCCTTGTCCTTTTCCTTCCAATTCTCTTCCCTACTCCCTGGGCGGGTAGGTGGGGGGGGGAGGGTGATAGAGCAGGCTGTGTTTGGCTGCAAGCTGCAAGCAAAAGGGGTGAATCCACCCAAACCACCACATCCCTTAAGTGATGAGAGAGGGTGTATTCTTTGGCGGTTTTTTTGTGTTTTTTTTCTCTTTTTGTGGCTTGGAGTTTAATGTTTCTGTGGTATGAAGGTCATCATTAAACAATCTCATTAGCTAGTCTGAATGAAAAAGGAATGGTGTAGAAGCAGCAAATTTCTGTATACAGATAACATATTAGCTTGTGCCCAGTATAATGGTAATCATTGGACTTATTTTTATGTAAGCTTTGATGCTGAACTTCCAAATACTGAATTATTTTTCCTTTCCTGTACTCAGTGCCCTTGAGTTTCCTGACAAAATTCCTCAGAGTTCCCACTGAGATAGTGATGTCCTATCGCAGTTATATTAGGAATGAAGACTTCTTGGTCAGACATCTCTGTAACTGACCTAATACTTTATAATACCTTTGACATTCTTTGCTAACATTAACCAATAAAATATCAGAAAGCCCCACAACTATATATTATCATTGTTCCTGTCCTAAAACAAAAAAATCTTAAGTACAGAGGTTAAGTGAAGCATAGGACTCAAATTGATTTTATACTGTAATGGGAATTATGGAAAAAAAATTATGGAAAAATGTGGAAATTCAGAAGTTGACTCCCATTCTCCTGTCTTTTAAGATTCTAGTGGGAATTCCAGTGCTAGAAATAATTATTTCTATTGGGTGAGCATAATTTTGATTAATAGTGAGGTTTTTTGTGGGTTTTGGTTTTGTTTTTTTTTAATTTACAGCATTTGAAGAGGCTTGTTGCCTTCATGCCAATGTGTGAGATAACAGGAATTCAAATACAGTAAGGAAAACCTTTACCCCTACAAACAGAACCTTTTGGATAGGGCAGTCAGCCAACTGCTTTCCTCCTCCCTTACTCTGGACTTTATAGGGAAGTCTTTGTATTTCAGTTTTAAGAGGATATTAGAAATAGAAAAGGCACAAGCAGAATGATAGAATGTCTGAACTAACCTTTATCAAAACCTTACCCAATGTACAACAGAACTCCCTTCCAAGCAGCACCTAGAATCAAGCACTGGCTCTTTTACAGCATGAAATAGTCTAGTAGTTCAACAACATGCCACTGGTTCACTGAAGAAAGCTAGTGGCAGCTAGGCTGAGTTGGAAACTTCTTTACAATAATTATAAAAGGAGCCTTGAGTAGCATGTGCAGCTTTAGCTTTTAGACACTTTAAATTGGGCGAAATGCATCACAGACAATGTTTTTGATACAAGTCTACACAGACATTAATTAATGCAGGAAATAGTAAATAATAACAAGAATGTGTTAATACTTCTTTTATGAAATCAAACCTTCAGAACTAAAAGCATGTGCTCAGTAAGAACAACCCTGAAAATTCTCAAAATGCTCAATGACAAATAAATCATAGAATCATAGAATGGTATGGGTTGGAAGGGACCTTAAAGGTCATTTAGTTCCAACCCCCTTGCCATCAGCAGGGACACCTTCGACTAGACCAGGTTACTCAAAGCTTCATCCAGCCTGGCCTTGAACTCTTCCAGGGAGGGGGCATCCACAGCTTCTCTGGGCAACCTGTTCCAGTGTCTGACCACCCTCACAGTGAAGAATTTCTTCCTAATATCTAATCTAAACCTACCCTCTTCCATTTTAAACCCATTATCCCTTGTTCTATCACTACCTGCCTGTAAAAAGTCCCTTCCCCAGCTTTCTTATAGGCCTCTTTAGGTACTGGAAGGCTGCTATAAGGTCTCACTGGAGCCTTCTTTCTCCAGGCTAAATAGTGACCTACTAACCAGATCTTCTGTATACATAAGCAGTAATGATGAGTCTCATCATTGGAAAGGACTACTGCCTTAGGGAAAAACCCACAATGTATCTATGATAAATCCCAGAGTCATCTAAAATAATTAGCAGTTAAAACAAAAACACATGAAAACTAAAAGCTAATAATATTGTTTTCCTAATCAATTTAATAAAAGGCACTATTTACTGTTTGCGTATGTTGCCCCAAGGTGAATTCTAAAAATTACTTTTGAACCACAGGTAGGTTTACTTTTTTTCTCCTTTTCCTTTTTAATAAATGAGAAGATACCAAGGACTTAAGCAGAGATTTCCTATGAGTGAAGTCAGAAGCAACCTCATACAGCTCTACTTAGGTTTGTATTTTTTTTTTTAGTTTTCCAAATCTGTCTTCGCCTTTTCTGAGATTGTCTAGCAAGAAATATCAGTGCAATGTATATCCACAGGATATACTTGTGTTATGGGCAGACTCCTCTTGCATCAGTTAGAAAGGGGGTTTTATGCCAAGGTATGATAGAAAAAAAATTTTAGCATATGCAATAACCATATTTGTCTGCAGTAGTCTGTTTACAGCAGCAAGAACTTAAACCTGGATGAGCATCTTTTCAAGCTGGTATCTTCTGAAATGTTTATATTTCTTGAAGTTACTTTTATGGGTTTTTTATAATTACTAATAATTTTGTATTAACATGAGATGGCCACAGAAGATAAACAAAATGTTCATCACTGGAAGTTATGGAGATCGTTCAAGTAGTATGTTGCAGTGTTTCAACTAAAAAAGTTTGGTAGTCTTTCCAAAGTGGCTATTTTTGGAAAGAATAGCTGCTTCATCTTTACATACTCATCTGGAAGAACATGGTCATGTCTGTCAAACATCCAGAAAAAGTAACTGTAACAGTAGGGGTAGTATATTACAGATCCTTCATGACAGATGGGTGAAAGATTGGTTCTATGTGAGTAAACATTAACATTTTAACTGTAAGGAGAAAACTTCTACAAGTTCTGCATATCATCAGTATATAAGTAAGTGGCAGACAGAACACCTAAAATGGAAATGGTTATATTTTCTGTGTGAATTGAAGACATTCAATTTACAGTTGATAACAAATTTGCATTCTGCATGAAAAATGTGTATTCCACCCTCTTAACAACAGGGGACAGTTTCAGTCTCATGCAATGCTCACCAACTGCATTGTGGCAATTAAAACAGATGGTGTAAGGATGGAAGGGAGTTAATGTATTAGGGAAAGCATTCTCTCTTTTTTTGAGAATATGCACTTTTCTTTTTGTAATACTTTTTTCCAGCTTATGGAACTAAATTGGGTAAAATAGAAAGATCAAGTCCATCATGTAAAAAGCCAGAAGAGCCTTTTACATTATTCTCGTTGCTATTTTCAAGATTTATAATTCTAAATATAAGTGGGCTAATGTTTTCCTCTTCAAATGGTAACTTCACAGCCCGCTTGGCATGGGTGCAATTATTCACAGCTGTATGCAAGATATTAAATGCAGAACAGCATCTCTAGCTGCCTCCTGCATACTTTCAACAAACAATATTAAGCTGATACTTCTCTCTAAACAATTCCTCTAAATGACAAAAAACTTGTTCACAGATTTTCAGATATAGCAGCAGAAGAAACAACATATCAAAAGCAAGCTGGTCCCATTTTTTATTTAGTTTACCATGAATAAGGTACTTTTATGCTTCAGGTCTATTTGATTCAATATTCCACTATCACTTCATTCTTCACTTAGATTCAGGTGAGTATTACCTAGACAGATTATTTATGTTGAGATGTTTTTAATCATCCAATTGTCTAGATTGAAAGTAATATTTGGTTACTCAGTCAATTCCCTCCACACTGTCTTCTCTATCACTGCTGGAAGATAATTCACAAATGTCTCTCTGTAGAAAACCACTTGTAGAAAAATAAACACTGTCCCCTAGATTTAAGATTTTTTTGTTTAAATAACATAAAAAAATTGAAAAATAAAAATGCAATGTAAACTTAAATTAGCTTGTATATTTTCTTTGTTATTCAATTATCACTCCAGGTATGTATTTCAACACTGCTACTGTCCTAATATGTGTATCCCATTCAAATCTATTTTAGAATGAAAGGACTCATCAAAAGATAAGAAGCATCAAAACTGTAGAATATTTTTCTAGTTCAGGACTCTGAATCTTCTGAAATTTTTTATCTCAAATTTATTTCAGAGTACTCTATAGGATTTATTTTTCATTCTCTAAGGATATGATAATTTGATGAGGAAAAAGAGGAACAAGATGTTATATGTACTGTTATATAAAACATTATTTCTGTGAATTACTGTACTAAAGGAAGTACATTAGTGTAAACTTACTCCAAGTAAACTTGATATTGAGCGACTTTTTTCCAAAATGCAGGACATCAGTTAAAACAAAAAAAACAAAAAACCAAAAAAACCCCCCAAAAAACGAACCAAACAAAAACCAAAACCAAACCTTCTTGTCAGAAATCACTTTTCTCCAGAGAACTATATGTAATTTGTGTTTTGTTTTTTTTTTTTCCCCAAACACCCCTCTCTCCCCCCACGACCCTCTATGCAAACAACAAAGGCAATAACAAATATTTATTGTAGAAGCAAGCCTGTTGTTAGAACTAATGTTTCCTGTGGGTTTGGGGGAAATTCTTATAAAGTAGAGATCTGAATAGGAAAGCTGGGTATTGGTAAATAGCATAGAAGTATCTTCTTTCTTTTAAAACTCTTTCTTTTAAGACACTACTTGAACAGAAATATTATGGGAATATTAATTTCAGTGACAAGATATGTAGTCTAGTTTTTTTGAAGGCATCCTTGTAAAGTCATAATTAAATAAAATTAAGTTCCTGAATTTCTCAATTTAACACAGACAACTTCAGCAGTTGGTAGATTTTTTTTTCTATATACTCTCATTATTTTCTTTTTGGGATTTGAGGATTCCAACACTGAAACTCTAGATTCTGTCTAGAAGTTGGGCTAACTTAGTAAACACAGTTAATGTAATAAAATTAGATCTTTCATCTAGAAGTCACAAGGCTTATCAGGATGCTTCCTTCCATTACAACTAGTTACAGGTATTCCTCATGACAACTGTTTATTTGTATGCAAAGAGAGAGTAACTGATTCAGAAGTAGTATCTTCTCCTAAAGAATAATGGTGAAATAGGGGTAGTTTCGGCAAAGGGAGGGATTTCTGCTAAACACTGAAATATTTAGCTTCCAGTTGCCTCAAGCCAACTGTGCAGTTAAAAAAGTTTTGTTTCAGAAGCTCAAGTTGTCACCACGTATCAACAGGAAGCAACTCTCATTGCATTCAGTGCAGCACTTAAATAAAACACTTAATTTCCTAAAATATCTTGGGATTCAATATCCATTATTGTGCAATGGGTCTGCTGTGACTGTAACTGTACCGGCATTGCTCTAACTAACCCATTGACATTGATGAAGGTTTTTGAACATTATAGCATGTCAACTTTCACACATCAGCCAGAAGAGCTAAAACATTAGCTGTGAAGCTGGTAAATCATACTAATTCAAAACATTTCTCATTTAAGTGATAACATATTAATTTGTACCTTTAGAACCAGTTTGTCAAATCCCTGCACCATCAACTAATTTCAGAAGAATCCATCTCACAGTTAGGCAGCACGATTAAAAATTGCTTTAAAATGATCACAGCTGACAAAATGAGACTGGTATTTATACTTCAGTAGCATTTCACCAAGTATACTGCATGTGAAAAAATTTAAGAGTGCCAGAAAATTAGATACTTGAATCTGTTAAGATTTTTCAGATATTTGTGCAAATATATCTGCCTCTTCACCACTTATTTTATTTTGAGTGCAACAGTTCTCCATTTTATACCCCAATATGTAGTATAGTTAGTTAATCCCTGACTAATTCCTCTATTCTTGTGCTGGTCAATACCTGGTTGCTAAGTTATAATTAACCTCATTGCTAGACCTTCTGTAAAAAGAGATTTCAGAATTCATCGGGTTTTGGTTTTTTGGTTTGGTTTGGTTTTTAAAGATAAAAAGAAATAACACAACATTGCTCAAACACAAAAATTTATACATATAAGTGAATTTTATCTCCATTGCCATAAAAAATATTTTAAATATGAAGCACTGTTCTACAGAAGGTGAAAGTCAGAACACCACAGATGTATGTAATGTTATTCTCCACTTCTGCAGACTACACCTTCTTGAATATATGCCAGTTTAATAATACTGCATTATTTTAAAGTTATTTAGCCGTCTCTAAAGAAGTGGGGACTATATATTATCCCTTTTAATATGATTTCTTTACTGTATACAGCTGGAGACTGAATTATTGTTCAACAACTGGATGTATAGAACAGAAAATACCTTACATTTTTTTTTCCCTCATTCTGTTACTGGAGAGGCATAATGGAGCCTGAATGATTGGGTAGATTTTTAATAGAAAATCAAAAGAATCAGCAAGAAAAAATGTCCCTCCTAGATTTTAAAAAAAAAAAAAAAAAAAAAGAAGAAGGAAAAACTTAGTAAAATACCTCCTAAAACAAGCAGGCCAGATCCAAGGGCCATTGAACTTGAAAGCAACTGTACAAAATATTAGTTTTATATAATTTGTGTTCAGAATGAAAAGCTGAAATAAGAATATTTTCCATCACAAATCAGAAGTACCATAACACCTATAGCTCACACCATTGCAAGAATGTCAGGTATGGTTTAGTAATTTCTTAACACATTCAGCAGAGCCACTCCTTTAAGAAAGACATTCCAAAGTGGCTCCACAGAGCCTGTGTTGGCAAACTCTTATTCAAAATAGTTGTTGAATAGTTTTTAGAGAGATTATTCATCAGCCACAAGTCCAAGTTTGTAGTTATGGCCTGCAACAACTGCTAGACTTTTTAGACCAGCCAGAGTAGGACTTATTTCCATTTGTGGGTTGGTTACTTGTGTTTCCACACTTTCTGTATAAAGGAATCCTATGACATAGATTTCACATTTTCCCTCCAAGTGCAAATATGGCTTAGATCCAAACTCACTGTTTTAGATTGGGAAAGCTACCAATATTTTGAGAACAAAAATAGCATCTGTATAAAACTGCACACAATAAAGCTTTCTCCTCTGTAACAATATGCACTGAACTCAAAACAATTCTCCTCTGTGCAGATTTATAAGACAATTAAAAGTACAATACACAGAAAGTTAAGACAGTTATAAAAGTGCACTCAAGTATGTATTCAAGGTATGTGAGTCCCATTGCAATTATGAGTTAATGTGTCATCTTTCATTTTTATGTATTCTGCCATTGGTACAAAATATAACATGGTGTATGCCTTGTTGAATATAATGTAAAGTTACTTCTTTACATGCTAAATCATGTTTGAGCTTTTTACATAGAGACACTCCAGTGGGGGCTATGCATTGTCATTTAATGCACCACTGATGGTAAAATTACATTATTTCAATAGTACATCTCAACCAAGGTTTTCAAAGCATGCTCAGTATTATAATAAAAACAGTATTAGCAACAGGAGGGTAGTTGATTGTCATAGAAATCATGATAAAGAATTGGTCCTTAAGACTAGCTAAGACAGAAGTTGAGTAAACAAGCAAGAGTAATGAAACTATTATTTACTGAAAATATTACTTTAACAGAACTGAAATATGTAATGAGGTTATATAGACTGCCAAAACTTTTTTGATAGATAATCACCCTAGTTTGAGGTTTCATCTCTTAAAATGTTAACTCATTTTGATCACAGCCATGTTATTTTTTCAAAACATTTTAAAACCTAAAAAAAATAATTTCAGTCCTAAAATGCTGATCTTTTTCTCTCAATTTATATAAAGGGAATTTTGAACTAGCAGATTTTCCTACAGACTAGGATTTAAATTCTAGTTTTTGTCAGTGCTGTTGTTGAAACTCAGTATAGTCTGAGACATCTGGTAAGCTCAACACTAAAAGGTACAACACTAAAAATGCAAAACTGCTGCCACAAAACATTTAATATCTAAACATAAATCTGATCCTTAAAATACAGTTTCTCTAATTACATACATTTATCTTGCCAGTGACCAGTTTGGGAGTTTTTTACTCTGACACTTTCACAAGTATGACAAGTATAGCAGATTTTCAATTTCACTCTGATTGTGGTGTCATTATTAAGGTCACACTTTGGGTTCTACCGTCAAAAGTTAAATCTCAATGCAACAGCATACAGTTTTAACAAAGCAGAGGAGCTGTATATGATTGAGTGAAACTAAAAACAAAAAAACAAACAAACAAACAAACAAAAAAAAATCCAAAATCCTAGATCTAGCACTTTACAGATTCACAGAGATACTTGTGCTCCATCTCCCCTCAGTCCAGTGTTGAAAAATGTAAATGTGCACTGTCTTGGAAAAACTTGAAACTCAACAATATTCAGCAGCAGAGAATCAATGGTTGAACTACCATAGAGCCCTAATAGTTTCCTGGGATTCAAAAGGTAACATTTTCTGGGACATTTAAGAGCCACTAATGTGTGTTCTAAGACTATCAAGCACTTCCCTAAAGATTCATAGAGTTCATATATTTAACCATGTGGAAAAGAACTGAAGCACTATGACTTTTGTAATTCCTTTTTGTTTCAAAGCCAAACACAGTGCAGAGTCTTGTGGGAGCAGCCCTGCTCCATTCAGCCTGGGTTGTCACTGCTCCCTGCATGCTCTATGTCACCAATCAGATTTCCTTATACAAGGAAGCAAAGAAATTAAAGATGAATCCAAATTAGCAGGCCTAGTTGAGGGAATAAATCTGCTAAATGAATGAACATTTGTCAATATCTTATTTTTACAAATCCACTCCGAATCTTTGAAGTCCTTTAGAATGAATGTCCAGTGAGAGAAGAGGCACTTTTGCAAATTCATTTGATTCTGCCATGGAAATATACAAACTTGCACTAGTTAGGTCTGGAAAAGGCACAGTTTGTAGACTAACCTGATGAAAAAGTGAAATGTTGACCTACAGACCCAGACTACCAAATGATAAAATACAATTATGTAATCTGTGCAGTAAGTAAGCCTGATCCTTATATATCTGTCAAAAAACATGAATACCTGCCATTGCCAGCTTATCTCAGTATCAGTTTGCAAGCACACTCAAATTAATAGCTAAGAAAAGTATGGACTACTGAGGGAGGTTTATTTCATAAAATGGTTTTAAATAGGGATAGAATTATGGTACTGTCCAGTTGGGATGAAAAATTCAATTAAGCAACAGAGCTTGTAAGTAGGTGGATAGATTAAAATTGAAACATAAAATTATAAACATTAAAAGGTCTATGCTTTGTTCTTCACTAGAGATTTAGACAAACCCAGCTCTGAACTACAAGGATGAAAGACATTAGAACCTTTTTTTTTTTGAGCTCTTGAGATCACTGTCATTTGATTCCAGATGAGCAGACACAGAAAAGAAATTGTCAATGTCAGAAATTTTGTTGGAATGTTTGAGATGAGATTTTAAAAAATAAAATGTACTAAAAATTACTTTGTGATATTTTTTATCCAAACCTCTTACTCAGTTGTTCTTGTTATATTCAGTAAAAGGCCAGAATGAATAGATGAAATCCAGTACATCAGAAAGAACTCTGGTAGCCTTTATTAAGTGTTTGTGAGTTAATGAACTATTTTAGAAAGGAGGGCAATGTAATACTGGTTAAATGTCTAAGACTCCCCTCTTAACTGTAAGATTAAATGAATCATCCAAATACCCAGTGACTCAACATCTGCAGTATTACTTTTGTTACTGAAATCTTTTGCTTAAGCACAGTTAAACTCTCTCATATTGTGGATTGATTTTAATGGTTCTTTGCAAGATATCTTGAAGGTTCAGAATTGATGGCAGTACAAGGGCCTGACAACTAAGGGAGAAGATTGACTTAAATATATAACTATTTTGAA
Source organism: Antrostomus carolinensis (assembly GCF_000700745.2). Taxonomy (NCBI): domain Eukaryota; kingdom Metazoa; phylum Chordata; class Aves; order Caprimulgiformes; family Caprimulgidae; genus Antrostomus; species Antrostomus carolinensis. The sequence continues at coordinate 21,937 of NW_010309929.1, read as the reverse complement.
TAAATGACTGAACAACTTCATCGTTGTTTCAGAAAAGAATAAAGACACTGAAAGAAAAACTTCCCCCAAACCAGAATTTTCAACTTATTTGAACATACACAGAATCTCTTCTAGTCTTCTCTTCCTCCACAAACTTTCAACTTGACAAGATACTGTTTAGAAGACCAATGGCACATGTTTTTACAACTTGTACAAAGAAAGTATCTAACAATGAAACAATACTTAACAATCTCATGGCTTGGCTACAAAAGCATATATCCTCCACTTGACTACACATGGAAATAATATGCAGTTTAGAAAGGAATCCAGACTTTCATAAATTTAATATATAAAAATATCTTTATGATTATGCATAGACATAAAAAAATTTGTTAAGAGTAGCAAACTATATTGATCAATTCAGTTACAAAAGTATCTTAAATAGCATGCAATCCTCCTTTCTTTTCTGAGTACAAATAAGAACTACCTTTGTTAAATCCATGAAAAGATTTATTCACCTTCATTCCAGACTCTAACTTTTACCTCTGTATTTGTTGCTTATTTCTGTTATGTCTTATGATCGGATCCAGATAAACTTCAAATACAGTTTTCAGTGATTAATATAATTATGAGTCACATACTAAGAAGTGATATTGTGTTTAAATTGATATAGGGTAGACAGTAGTTATACAAATTGCATGACAAGATGTGGGTGTCCAGAATGTAGCATTCTATATTAAAGTATTTAATCTTATGTTACCACCAGTAATGTTTCTAATCTTTGCTATGCTAAGCAATACAACTTTGGCTACATTTCATGGAATATAAAACTACAAGTTGGAGACTCTTTGAAAGCTGTTTCTGTTCTATGATGCACATACTGAATATTAGAAGTTAGTTTAGTTAGTTTAATTAGTTAGTGAGTTAGTTTATTCAGCTCTCCAGGGTGATTGAAATTGCTTTGAAAGCACAATCTCTTACAAATTGGCTAAATATTGCTTTGGAAAATAATCACTGAACTGACCATATATACACATTTTGTAATTTTATATATATATACACACATATGTATCTTTATCATTAGCAAACTGTTGATCTGCTGTAGAACTTTGATGATTTTAGATTATCAGGCATCATGACCTTTATAAAGCAGTGCCAATCTTTATAAACCCATAAAAAAAAAAAAAAAAAAAGAAAAAAAATGCAAAAAACCCCTCACCTTAATAAAGGAGCCAAGTAAAGTTTTAAATGTAAAACATTTTCTCAGACTACTTCTCAGAATTAGAACATCTTCCATTGTCAGCAGGTCTGAGCAGTCTGCCTGTCTCTAGTCACCACAGTCAGAGGACTCTTCCTGCACACAACTTCACAGTGGTATACTGTAAGTTATGGAGCTTTTGAACACTATGTTTAAGTTTGATTATGTAGATTTTCACTGGAGTTTAAATTATATTTACAAGTACAGGTGAAGAAAATACACTTTATTATGAATGGTGCTCCTAGGCAACAAAAGCAAAGAAATGGAAATTGCAACTTTTTCAGAATCAGGTGGACCCACTCTGTTGATTTCTGAAGACCTAATCTACAAATCCAAAAGCAGTGCAGTTCATGTGTTACCTGTTTATTTCAATAGTGTCCATGAAACAGACTGCTTGTGAAAAGGGTGACATTAAATAAGTTTTTTCTCCATGATATTCCAAATCACTGTTAAGTCAATTGGAAATATATTGATATCTGTTTTAACACTTTAACTGAGGTTTTTAAATTATTATGTGAAAAGCTTGTAATTTATTTGTTTGCTTATTCATTTATTCTCAAAAGATAGAATGGTTTCAGAGAAAAAAGCTGATAATTTTCATGTTAAATTATGTGAAAACAGAAGTAAAATCATAGAATCATAGAATGGTTTAGGTTGGAAGGGACATTTGAAGGTCATCTAGTCCATCCCCCCTGCAGCGAGCAGGGAAATCTTCAAGTAGATCAGGTTGTTCAGAGCCCCATCCAACCTGACCTTGAATGTTTCCAGGGATGGGGCATCTGCCATGGGTTGCCATCTCCCTGGGCAACCTGTTCCGTTGTTTCACCACCCCCATCATAAAAACATTTATTCCTTATATCTAGTCTAAATCTATCTTCTTTTAGTTTAAAACCATTACCCCTTGTCCTACTGCTACAGGCCCTGCTAAAAAGTTTGTCCCCGTCTTTCTTACAGGCCCCCTTTAAGTACTGAAAGACCACAATAAAGTGTCCCCAGAGCCTTCACTTCTCCACGCTGAACAACTCCAACTTTCTCAGCCTTTCTTCATAGGAGAGGTGTTCCATCCCTCTGATAATTTTTGTGGCCCTCCTCTGTACCTGCTCCAACAGGTCCATGCCTTTCTTGTACTGAGGACGCCAAAGCTCAAATTCTGCTTTAAAATCTTAGGATATTTAGGTAATATTACCACTTTTAATGCTTTGAATTTATATTTATCATAGTAGTTATCAAGTTTAACACTTGCTTTTCTGCCTTTTACTTGTGCACATATGCGTACTTGTCAATTTTCTAGGGCATCTCTTCTGTTGCTACTTACACAATGTTATTGGAAAGACAGTGTAGGAAAGTGTTGGGATCACAGTAGTGCATTAAACAGGCTGTCACTGGTAGTGAGATTGAAATGACGTACAAGATGAAATTTTAAGGAGGATTCTGTGTGGTTTTCTTTCCAGTATGGTTCGTACGATGTGGGTGAAAGGGTGAACAGGAGATGACATACAAGGAATCACCCAGTCTAACAAAAAAAGAGCCAGAGGCCCGTCAACCTCCATATGCAGTTGCTCTCAACTCTGCTTTGGTGCTCAAGCTTCCAACAATCATCTCACAAAGTCTGATTATCACATATCTGGCAGATCAGTAATTTGTACAATCAGTAAACTTTTGCAGTCAGGCTGCTCCTCAGTATAAAGAATATATAAGTACTTATCACAAACTTGGTGTTCTCTGCAAGAGACATTTATTTCCAAATATATATTTTTTTTTCTTCTTTTATTCCACAGATTATAGCATTTCCAAACAAATTATTGGTTATTGTGTGTATGAACTTTTGTGACTAACTTTTGATAGAATCTTCATTAGACGTTGGTAGGTTATCAGACTAAAAGGTAACCACATTAAACTCATAGAACCTAGTGAGAATCTGAAAAAAAACGCCAATGACAGATGCAGGAATCAGTGAAATGGAGGAGGTTGATAAAGGTATTCAAAGATGGTCATCAAAGGAGACCAATTTTCCCTAGTGTAAAATTCACCAAGTCGCATCAATGAGATAAACTTGGGCCAGAAGGCCATGCAAACCAAAGCAGAATTATTGCTTAAATGTGTATAGGATTTATTATGGGATACAAGAGGAGAAGAATTTAAGGATTGTCTAAAACTTACAGGGTGTTTAGGTGAAGGACTGAGGGCAGGGGTGGGGGGGTGGGTGGAGAGTTGATCAATGTGGATCAGGGAGGAACAATTATGGGAAAACACAGGGGAAAAAGGGTAAAAAGGGCCAGTGGTGTATGAGCAGGTTGCTGATCAGTATGCTTATCTGACAGATCCCTGGGCCTGATCACTTCAATCTATCTTATCTTCTTATTAAAATTTATTATTGATGATTTTCCATATGGGTGTCCTCTCTGTTCCATGTAAGTATGTGTTTAATGATCTGCTAGAGAATTTCAGACCAGTTTGAGATCTGATTGCTCAGGCTCATTGCTTTTATACATGCTCTGATTGCCAGCTACTGGATCTAGTGTCTAAAACCAGCTACTGGAGAGACACATATTGTGTATGTGTTTTTGTGCCAGCAGAGTCCCAACTCAGTAGCTGAGGTGCTTTAGTGCCTTAGCCTCAGTAATATTAAGGGTATGTTATTTTGAGCTCTGCAACCTTCATATAAGTTGCTGTAGAAGTTTTCCCTTGTATTCCCTTGCTATTGTTCTGGGATTGTTGGTCTCAGAGCCTTGTACCTGCAAAACCCTCAAATTGTGGTTATGGTAGGTTCTTGTGGTTTCATGACTACCACTGGCATCAGAATCACATCTCTTTCCACCTTACCTTCATTTCTTGTTCTGCCCAATTTAGTTTTATAGTAAAAAAATAAATCAAGCCTAGAGGACAGCAAGTTAAATAATGATAATAAATCTTTGTGAATATGAACTTGCCTCAACTTCTCTTGTGCAACATGTGGTCTGCACAACAGCTTCTAGAGTGGGACGATTATTATGAGGGGCATGAAGGTCTGCAAATCAGCAACTGGAGGAAGCCAAGGTCTAGGGAACCAGCCACTGAAGAGACCAGTGCTGTTTATGTGTGTATATTCCACTTTTTCCATTTATTCCTAGTCCCGACCATCTGGAGATGAAGAGCTGGATTGGGCTATCTGTATTGTGCATGTTTAAGTGAGTGCTGTTTGTGCTCACATGGAACAGGCACTAGTCTTCATCTGGGTGAATCTGTGTGGCTGGCTGTGAGTTCTCTGTGTGTGTGTGTTTGTGTGTGCATGCATGTGCATGTACACAAGCGTGTGTGAGTGTGCATGTATAGAGAATAGCTTCCCAACATCGCTACTGGGTGGACCTGGAGACACAGAACTGAAGCACCTTCCCATCTGTGGGACTGAGGAGGCATCACTGAGTTTTAGAGTTGAGCAAAGTTAGTGAGAGCAGACTGGGCAGGAAACATTTCTTGAGTCCTGAAGTCCACTAGATCCAGCAACCTCTAACAGAATTTATATTTGTTATAAAAAACATTTTCATCTCCATGATTCTGTGACCATCCAGTACAAATTTTCTTTACCTACAAAATCCTTATTATGAAGCCTACACAAATTATTAAAATAAACTTTTTTTGACGTAGGGCAGATTAACAATATCATTGCAGCAGTAAATGAAGCAAAAGGCAAGTGGCACAGATTTTTCTTGGCATTAAAGTTATGATTGAAATGAATTTTTCATACTCCAGTCACTAAACTGATGGATTGGCTACTTGGCTTCTAACCATGCATAACTAAAAAAAAATTTTGTTCAATTTCAACTTTCTATGTCATTTGGCTCTCTTAATTTGAGTAAATGGGTAAGAATACTATAAGCATATGCTTTGTACACCGCGCAAGTCAATAATTTATAATTTTTCTTTCTTGGAACGACTGTCAACCTGAGTGGGAATTATTGGGAATTATATAGCTGAACTGGGATTAGTGAGACTCAAGTGGTTTAGTCTAAAAAGGTGATTCAGAAGAGCTGAGCAGCTGCATAGGATATTCTCTGTGGACCCATGCAACACAAACTCCGTAATAAAACAGTGTTTTAAACAGCTCTGGTAGCATTCCTCATTGTGCAGCTGTAGTATTATAATTGAGTGAAAGTCTAATTGGAAGAAAACTTACTTAAAGGTCACAAAGCAACGAAATCTAACAATAATTTGAATAAGGATTCCTTTGAACAGTATGTTTTTTCCCCATCTTAGGAAACTTCAGTACAAGATAAACCATCACACAACCTGTTCAGGTCTCATATTGCTACAGTTAGAGACTTCTCTGCTCAAGTCATAGGCCATGTTTTCTGGAGGAGGGCAAGGCTTTTTTTTTTTTTTTTTTTTTTTTTTTTTAATATGTGATTATGATAAGGAAGCAAGTTATACATTTTTTCAATTTTCAAGTTAGCAGAAAGCTAATTATATTTTATAATTAAACATTATTATATCTGATAGTTAATATAACCCTGCTCCCAAAATAATCAAATTACAATGAATCAAATAAGAAAGCAGAAAGAACAAAACATCATAGTGTGTAGAACATTAGTTTCTTGTGTAATAATAATAATAATAAAAATCTCCCTCTGGCCATAGTTTCTACACAAGCTAAGCTGATTCTAGTCGTCCTTTAAAAAGTAATTAGAAGATTGAACAGCATTTTATATTTATTAGTGCTAAATTGCTCAGAGTCTGGAAAATATATCACAACTGGCAGGTTCTACTTATCTTAGTTTCTATGTCCTATATTTTTGAAGCTCAGCTTCTTCTCAAAGATTACAAGGATCCTTTGCTTACTGCCACTGTTGTACACCAGACTTACACTGCTATGGGATGAACTTCAAATTTAGTTTTGGGTAAAATCAACATTTTGTTGCTTACATTAATGTCCTGACTGAAAGCTCATAATTTTTTCTCATGAGATGTGTGGTATTTATTTCTTGATCTTTGACCAGATAAGGAATATAACAAGATCAGTATCACTAGTATTTTGACAATAAGCAACTGAAACAGAAAAAGCTATTACTCAGAAAAAAAGTACCCTGGCCCTTTTAAAGTCTCAAGACATTCAGCTGGGATCAAAGCTTGGTTCTGTTGCTGCTTCAAAAGCTCTCTATCATGGTGCAACCAAAAAGTGAGCTATCCAAGACTGACTCAATAAATGATGTCAGGAACTAGTGAAAATTTAACAATAGCTATCTCTAAGCTGTTTGTAGCTAGATTTTAGCATGGAAGGACATAAATGTGCAAAGGTGACTATAGATACACAGGAAGATTATCCTGTTTACAAATTAAAAAAATATAACCAATGTCCATCCATCAGACTCTCCAGCTAACTAAGAATAGGAAACTGAAAAAGTCTGTGTTGATATTACAGAATATTTGTCTTAGCTTTCATGCATTTTGTTTTAGTCAAAAGAAAGAATGATACTTTTTTCCTACATGCCTATTGGGTAACTTAAAACATTTCCTTCTTAAACAGGTTTTCATATGAAATATGCTGATTGCAGTGTACTGCCAAAGAGCTGCCACTGCTACCTCTAATCTGACCGCAGTTTTTTCTGTTCTGTCCAGTGCTGTTTTGCCCCAGAACCTTGAATGGCATTATTTTTCCTTTGTAATTTAACAGGCTGGAAAAAGTGGGACAACCTACACATAACTAACTTAGCACTTGAATGCTGTATAAAAATGCTCATCATTTATATATCCCTCTAGTATTTCAGAATGTTTTACTAATATTATTTAACTGCTTTTTCACTCTTCTTAAAAAGACATATCACGAGTACACAGTGCTTGGGCCATTTAAACAAAGAAAATAAATTTTCTCATTTTGTCTCAAGAAGTATATATGATGTTTTCAGAATCATTTTAGGACCTCATGCTAGGTACTTAAGAAAAATGGTTTTAATAATGAAGTCTTAATAGAAAAATATACAGCCTCCTGATCTCAGGTGAACTAGACATTTTTAACTGTATAACTCTTCAAGTAAAAGCTGAAGCTTCATAATCCCAAGACCTAAACTAGCTGTGAACACTGTAAAGCATCAGAAATCTTCAATAATGTTTGTTATAAAGTTTTCTAGGAAATCAGTTTAAATTTTGAGCAGTAGAAGAGGACTTTACCTCCTCTTTAGGTAAGGCAGGATCACTATGGGAAAGGATGCTTTAAAACAAAATTATTCCAAGAAAGATATACTTCAGTTATAAACAAAACTATTACACTCTCTGGCTAGTAGCATTCTTTCTGTCCTAGGCTCATTCACAAAGATTCAAGTAAGATTTGCTTGCTATGGAGACAATACATGTAGAAACCACCATCCGCCTGTATCTTTAGGAAATATTTCTGCTCTTTGTTTCGGATTTTTATTATAGCAAGTTTCATGCTTTTATATGCCTTTTGGCATTTACCTTTACTAGTTTCTTAGAGCATTCATCTGGAGAACTTTCTACATGTTGTTAGGAAACAAAATATGGAAATAATTGACAGATTGAGCAAAATAATCCCAATTTTATCAATGCTGGAGATTTCATTAAGATTGATGTTTCTTGATTTTCTGATTTGTGTTGGGTTATTTAGGTCTGGAAACATAAATTCTTTCTGGAAGTGTTCAAGGCCAGGCTGGACGAGGCTATATCAGGCCAAACTGATCCAGTGGGAGGTGTCCCTGCTAATGGCAGGGGGGGTTGGAACTAGATGATCTTTAAGGTCTCTTCCAACCCAAACCATTCTATGATTCTTCGTTTGATGCTGTTTTCTGATATTCCCTTGCTTGTTGATTTTAATTTCCTTCTACAGCCCTTCTTACTAGCTACTTTGCCTTACATGAGAAAATCCCTCCCTTAAAATATTAGGAAATAAAAAGTATGTGATATAGTTAACAGCAGAAAGAAGGAAAGAAACATATTTCTGCATCTCACTGATTAAAACACTTCTTTGAAGAGGGAAAGTGCTTTAAAAAAAGTAAGTATGAGTGGGGAACTCAAAGATTGTACTTGATGATTTTGTAGGTCTTTTCCAATTGAGGCAATTCCATGATTCTGTGATATCATAATTCTCAGAGTACTACCTGAAATATCTTTTACATCAACTAGCATTATAAAAACTCTGGTTTCACATCTTTCTGTTTAAAGCAGTGATGTAGTCCCCTGATTTTACTCCCTCTTAGAGTGACCAATAAATAGAATCCTAATTATGAACATTAATAGAAAAAAAAGTTTTTCATAAAATACTAAAAAATGGATAGGAAGAAATTATTAGTGAGAGCCAATACTTATGTTTTCAAGGCAAATAAACAAGGGGAAAAGAGATGTGAATCTGTACTGTTTGTGAGTTTGCCTAAATGAAGCAAAAGGAAATTTTTTTCATAGACAAATTGTGATGAAGCTAACTAATACTGCATAAGTTTACTAAAAAGGGACTTTTGCAGTAAAACTACCAACTGGATTATCAAAATTTATGATAATTTGACTGAATAGGGAAAAAAAAATCATTAAAATATCTTTATTGTTATTTCTTCCCATTAAAGGAAAAGATGACACATTAAGGTAAGTAGAATTTACAAAGATTTGTCATAGCTGGGAGGAATTATGCGTTCTTCCTAAAGTTTTTCTAGAGAGGAAAACATTTTTTAGGAAAAAAATCATTCTTTACAGTAGAGTGAGGAAGATACTTTAGGATTTTGGGGAACTGGTAAAGGACAGTAAAACAGTCATCATATGTTGGTCGTGTTTAACTGCTCTCAGTGAATTACATTTTGCTGCAAATTGGTATAATCCTGATTCTGAAGCATATGAAGCATCTTCTTACTACTCAGGAAAGTGGTATTTTTTCAGTTTTATTCTTTCAGCATATGCATCACTCCATTTTGTAAATACACTGGGTTTTATTTACATACAGTTATTATATAAAAAACTCCCATGTTGTAAATCAAACAATTGATAATTAGAAAATATCAAATTCTGATCTCCCTGCATACCATCATGGCACATACTAATGCCCTTATTTTTTCTGGGCCCTTCCTTTGTTCACTCTATGTAGTGAAGAAGATGGAGAAATACATGCTGAGATTATTGAAATTGAGACTGTATGTTGGAATTCATTGCCCTGCTATTGTAGATTATGAATGTGTATACAGGAACTAAAGTAGCCTGCCTAATAAGTGAATAATACAGCAATAAAGTCCTACCTGAATCCTTTTGTTCTTTTTCTTACTGCCCTCCTTTCTGTCCATCCAAAGGCTTATCGTGTGATCCTCTGTGCAGGATTTTTTAGGAGATTTTATTTTCATTGGTTTTAAATGCATGGCAAACACTTGTGGAAGGTGTTACAGGGGTGTCTGCATTTCAGTGATTTAGCTGTTATCTCCACTGGTAAGTAAAAGCCTAAAGTAAAGCAGAAGCCATGGTTTGCCCCACATTATATTCTGGCAAAATAATGTTGTCTTAAAATTATTCCAGGCTTTAATCACAAATAGTTATGAATGATAAATGATAGTAGACTGGGTTTCAGCACTTCAGATAATAGGTATCTGTTAATTTCAATAAAAAATATACACTACAAAACCTGAAATAGACACATGAAAATAAATCCTCTGTGCCTGTTTCTGTCTATGAGTGTGTGTCCATGTATGTATATTATATTTCATGCAATTAAGATGTTTATAGCTATCATAGGAAATTTTAGTATACAAATATGCCAGGACTGGTGTATGTTGTATAAAAATGCTATAAAACCTGAACTAGTGGTTTTAGAAATATGGATGCATTGTGACAGCCAAATTTCAGCTGTGATGGGAAGTTCTAAATTGTTAGAACTCCACATCTTGGAAGGATAAGAAGGAGATATGTTTTCTTATGAGAAATGTAGGAAAATAACATTCCTTATTTGATATCTAGAGTATACTATAAATTAATGCTTGCACATTAAAATGTGCATTTAAGAAAGGAAAATAAAGAAGGATGCCAAATAAGGCTTCCATCTCCTTAGTCAAAACCACTGACTAGATCTCTCTCACACTTCCAAGCAAGCTATGCTCTATTTACATTGTACTCTGTAGAGACATTGCCCAAGGAGTAACAAGGATCTGACTATCTGTCCCAGGAACCAAAATCTCTTGCTTCAGCTCACTGCTGACAATTAAACTCTAAGATAGGAACTAGACAGTACTGCCTGGGTAGGAAAGTTAAATTGGAAAAAAAAAAAAAAAAAAAAAAAATTGAGAAAAAAAAGGACTTGAAAGTACTGCCTGGGTAGGAAAGTTAAATTGAAAAAAAAAAAAAAAAAATGGAGAAGAAGGAGTACTTGAAAAGCGTAAAACCTAAGAAATTTTTCTAAATTAAATATGAAGTCATGAATGCATGAGGAAAATTATTCTTTAGATTTTTATATGTACTTCAGTCATCTGTAGTGTAGATGCATGTAGAGTCAAGGTGTGAAAAAATTGCAAGAACCAAACTCTCACAGCTTCTTGACCACCAAGCCATATCTGTTAAAGGCAAAGCACAACCTAAAGACAGAGTTACAGTAACACTTTGAAAGTAAGCTACAAATAGCACTTAAATCCATATTTCTTCAGCATCTGCCTTTGCTTGACCTCCTTGAGAATTATGGAGTGTGTTCACAAAGAATGGCAGGGTTTATTTCATTGAAAAACAAAACCAAACTGTGGTACTTGGCATCATTTACAGTCATGGTTACAGTTCACACCTGTGTTGCTCTATAACAAGTTTGCATTCTTTACCATCAGGCAAATGGACTTTCAAGACTAGGGCAACAAAATACACTAAAACGATTTCCCACGAAATGCATATGAGTGAGCACCTAGATCTTCAACTTGCAGGCATTTTGAAAATATTATTTCTTATGAAATAAGATGTAGCACCGGGGGTGGTTTTATTGCTGACAAGCCTTGCAAATAACTTAATCCTGGAAAACTTTGGGTAGTCTGCTGTGGAGAAATAAAATACTGTAACTCCTTGTAGGCAGTTTTGTATTTCTGGTCAGAGGTCAAAAAGAATATCTGTTTAACATCTCAAGTCTTGATCAAGTCTATGTTAAGAGAAATGTGGTAACAAGGTGTTAGGATATGGGAAGTAGTGTGACTACAGATTGAAAGATGTAGGAAGCATCATTCGGCATCCCAGAACTTGTGAATCAAGTCCAGGTGCTATGTGGTCTGCTGTACATTGCTTCAGAATCTTAAAGGCAACTAATAAAAACACCTTTATTTGGTTTATAATTATTAAAAGTGTGACTTATTCACTAATTCATCTTAACATTTAAATATATCATAAAGAGTGATATTTCTAAAAGAAAATTATTTAGGTTATGATTTTTTTGTCCTGAATATTAGAAATTACACAGACAAAGAATTTCCGTCATAGTTGGATTTTTCATATCTTCATTCCTCATTTTGCTGCTCAAAGAGGAACAAACACCAATGTTGTAAATTGAAAACGTGACTTCTGATGCCTATAATTCAGGATTGTATAGTCACCAGTGTCTGAAATTCTGTCCCATTATCAACAATTCAATGTGCCTATTGAATGGAAACAACAGGTCTTACTTTAAAGGCTTTAATATTGTAGATTTGATTATAAACTAGTGCAAATCAAATACAAGGGGCGGGAGGGAAATGTGTTGTAAGGTAGAAAAGAACCCCAGAAAATTCAGTATATGGCTGGATGTTTAATTGAGCAGATGGGTATTCTGGAGACTCTGAAATTATGGAAAAGCTGGAGTCTTATGGAAATTAACACGACAATTGTTCCAAACATCGTGTGTGTCATGATAGAAGGTGCAAAATCAGCATTGTGTGAAGGCTACAAATGAAACAGCCAGGAAGTGAAGAATAGAGGGTGTAGAAAAGAAGTTGAATGAGGAGGAAGGTGAGATATGTATATTCATCAGGATGGACTCCCAAAGTACATCGACCATATCATCAGGAGAACTACAATTCCCATTTGAATAAAGGAAAGCTCCCTTTGGCAGAGCAGTGACAACTGCCTCAATGACTTGCTTGAAAATTGCTGAAATTTGAAGTGACAATTTTGGCAAGTACTCTGGGTTCTAGTCACTTCAGAAAGGGCTAGCATTATGAAAATCTTGTTTATAATGGGTGTAGAAGTAAAACGTGAGACTATAAGAATATCACCTGTTCACAGATACAGCCAGCCATAATTCAGTTTCTCCCTGGACAATACTATTGTTGGAGCTGGAATAACAGCATATATTACTGCTAGTAAGTGTCTCACCATATGTTCATAAGATGGTTGGCATAAATAGTGAGACCCCATCTGAACTACTGCATCCAGTTCTGAGGTCCCCAGTACAGGAAAGACATGTATTGGAGCAGGTACAGAGGAGGAACACAAAAACAATCAGAGCTGGAACACCTCTCCTATAAAGAAAGACTGAGATAATTGGGGTTGTTCAGCCTGAAGAGAAGGATGTGGGGATACTTACTGCTACCTTTCCATAAATAAAAGGGGCTTATAAGAAAGACTTATAAGAGAGAGACTTTTTACCAAGGCCTGTAGTGACAGCACAGCGGATAATGGTTTTAAACTAAAAGAGGGTAGATTCAGACTAGATATAAGGAATAAATGTTTTTATGATGAGGGTGGTGAAACAATGAAACAGATTGCCCAGAGAGGTGGTAGATGCTCCATCCCTGGAAACGTTCAAAGTTAGGTTGGACGAGGGAGCTCTGAGCAACCTAATATAGTTGATGATGTCCCTGCTTACTGCAGGGGGGTTGGACTAGATGACTTAAAGGTCCCTTCCAAACCAAACCATTCTATGATTCGATTATTTAGTCTGTAATTTAAGAGTTAATATTAACTAAAAATTAAAAAGAATGAAGAAAACATGGTAGTATCCCACACTGACAATACAGGCCCAGGTTTCCTCCATTTTTTTACTTCTAAAAGCAAGGGAGATTAGTAACAGGTTTATACAGAATTAATGACATGCATGAGACAGATATCTGTGACAAGCAGCAGGGCAATAGTTCAATATTCTTTGTGATTAGATAACAAGAAGAGATGAACTGGAAGTTTGCACTAGCAGATAAGCAAAGCCCAACACATTAAAAAAAAAAAAAAAAGAAAAAAAAAAAAGAAAAAAGAGGGAATTGATGATCGGTTAATTGAAAAATTCACGAATAATATCAATACTGAAAGAAAACACAGTTTACTGAACTGAACTTAAGCTTCAGGGCTGCATTAATGGTCTGTGTTTCTGGGTAAAACAAAATATGATTACATTATCAGTTCTTAATTTTATGGATAAATGCTGTTGACATTTACATGTCTTTATTAAGACAGAAGCTTACAACCCCATGTTTCTTTGCTTGAGGATAATAAGGACAGAGTAACAGTTTAGAATAAAAGGAAATCTCTGACAAGAAAAAAAAGGAAAAATAAAATCTAGAAAACCTCTCTGCTTCTGAGAAATTTACAATTCTTAACTATTAATACAATTATTAACCGAACAATAACTTCTTTGTAGTCACAATTTGTTGTTAAATAGTGATTTTCACTTATCTGTTTATTTTGGTCTTAGTTTTCTATTAAAAATTCTTACTGTTTGCAGTATTTATATTTTTGTATTCATAATGACTGTATAGTCTGTATTCTGTTAGCAAAAAAGAAGTTTCAACCAAAATCAGAGTCAAGAACACTAGATTCATAAGATCTCTATACTCATAAAATGCTTGCTTCATACATTGTTGAACTCAGAATCTAAATTTTAAGGAGATGAATGCATAATATTCCTATCTCAAAGGTCATATCCTTGAATTGAAGGTAAACAGGATTTTGAAGATATAAACAAGATATTGCATAGCTGACAATTTACACTCAGACCTTCTGAGTCTGAATTCAGTGCCTTAAACTTACGACCATCTTCTTAAGGGTCAGAAAGTTCAAAAATAGTTGATAGCACCATTAATGCCCATTAAATTCCTACATTATCCCTGAGTATGGATAAGGTCATACTACCTCAAAATTGTTTTCTGTTTGGAAGACACAAGAAGTTTAAATAGAAATGCAAGTAAATGAAAAACAGAGCAAACACCATTTGAGATATGTTCCCATTCCCTTCATTTAGGCTGTCTAGCCTGATACAGTCACCCAGGCTACTTCTATAGTTAATAGAGAGAAAAATAGAAACAGATCTCAAAAGAGAAATTCAGTCAAGCCTAAAGTATGGGTTAGGATTATCTTAAATGAACTCCAAGACAGCCTAGAGTACTTGCTTCTCAGAGACATCCTCAGTTTACTAAAAAAACACTTACTTGATGTGGTTAGTTTAGAACAGAAACGTATTAGAAGAATTCTTTTATAAATCCAGTTTTAGGTGGCTTCTTCTGAGAATTCACTGCTACACTGTCCAGCTGTACTTCAGATATCATTATAAATAATTGATTCGGAATACAAAATTAAGTATATTTGCCATCATCTCTCTTTAGACTTGGCTCAGTAATTCTTGCTTTATTTTACTCCCAAACAAAGACTTATATACAATTTTTTTTACCCTTTTAATCAAAATCTGAAAAAGAATGCTCTTATTTCTCTAATGCTTCTATCCTTAAGTTAAAATATTTTTTATTATGATTTGTAAAGAAAAAAAATATAAAGATTTATGTTTGTTTTCTGATATTTATTGTTAATATGAAAAGATCTGTACTTTCTGACAGGCAGAACTGCATAAGCACATGTTAAAAGTACCAAGAAGTATTTTCTTTTCAGTCCACAGAACATGGGAACAGGCAGCTACATTCAAATTCCATTTAATTTCATTAATTTTCCAGTTTCTGTTTCTATGAGAACCATTTTCTATATATTTTTAGCTCCAGAAATAATTACTGGACTCTTTAAATCTACAATGCAGATTATTTCTTTAACAATAAAGCAAATGAAACACTCTGATTGTATTTTCAATTTCTTGTTATGACACTGAAACACAAAGCCAATAATGTAACAAGGTAGGTAATGCATCTGAGACTGTTTCTAGTCTTTCCCAAAAGATGTTGCTGGATCCATCTGATGTAGCAGCATAAAATATAAAAGAAGTCATTTATGAACTGCTGTAATTCAAATCCTGTTCCAGGCCAGTGCTGAAAATGAGACCTAGTCTCATGTTTTCCTCACATTGGGAGAAATAAATGAAATTGTTTTCCAGTATATGAGCAAAATATTAATAAATTCAAAAGAACAAAAGAAAGAAGAATGGAGCTATTTATAACGGTTATATTAAAGTACAAAATCATCCTAAATGTATTTCCTTTCAAACAGCCTATGGCTGTTTACAGTAACTACATACCACAAAGTGCAAATTGTGCTCTCTCAAAGAAAACAGCCTGAACTTAGGTTAGAGACATCATGAATGCTACAGAGTATGGAAACTGAATTTTGTTCAGGTTTTCCATTGAGATGTAGAAGAGCAAAATGAAGTAATTGGATCTTGTTTTCAACCATACAACAAAAAGTAGAAATTCAGAATTATGACATGAATTTCAGTTAGATCCTATTATGATACATCCTAAGTCCTCATTTCAAGGTGAAACAGAATGGGTGTCTAATTCAGGAATAGCCTTGCTATTCATAGTTATATTTAAGAATTATATTTAACATGAGTTCTTTTATTAATTTGTATTGAAAATACTATCTGCTTCTTGAAAAATTCAGAGCACTGTAAGACAAGATCATCCTTTGTTTTGTTCTTCCCTGTATTTTATTTACATTGACCTTAGTTGCGCAGATAGCTTTTGACATTGCAGTCTTTAATATTAGCATAATAGCACAGAATGCTCTTTTTAGTAATTTTTTCATTATTATAAAAAAGAATAAATCTTGGAGTTCAATGGAGAAGAATATGATCATCTGCTGTGAACATCATCTTACAGGAAGAATGGGAATGGAAAAGAGTCCTTGAATAATGGAATTCTGGTTCAGTTTAGGTTCGACCTTTGGAATCTTCCAGTCTCCTACTTGTTCAGAGTAGGACTATCTGCTAAGTTGAATATTTGTTTGAAGTTAGATCAGGTTGCATTGCAGTCTTTTCAAATAAAGTTGTGAAGGCCTCCAAGCATGGAGACTTCACAGACCTTCCGAACAACATATTTCAGTGTTCTACCGCTCTCACAGGGAGGAAATACTTCCTTTTATCTCATCTAAATTTCCTTTATTTCATCATGTGATCATTGCTTCTTGTCTTTTTGTTGTATACCACCAAAGATAGTCTTTATTCTCCAATTAGTCAAGTCAAGACAGAGATTAGATTCTCACTTAATCTTCTCTTCTTCAGCCTGAACAAACAGCTTATATATCAGGTGCTCTGGCCCCCTTAACCTCTTGATGGCCTTTTACTGACTTGTTCCAGTCTGTCAATCTCTTACTCATACTGAAAACCCTAAAATTTTATACAGTACTCCAAATTTTGTCTCTAAATGCTAAAGAAGTACAAATAATCACTCCTAAAGTTAGGGTGCATTGCTGATCTATGCACAGCTTTTGTCCACCAGGACTGCTATGTTTTTTATGCAAAGCTTGTTTCCTGACAGTCGATTCTAAGTCTGTACTACTGTCTGGAGTTACTCTGCTTCTGATGCAACAATGCAATTGTATTTGCTGAGCTCTGTGATGTTCCTGTTAGCCTATTTCTCCAGGCTGTCTCCTGCATGGCATTTTAATGTCACACATAAACTTGCTGAGGATGGACTCTATCCCACTTTCCAGACTGCTAATGATGATTTTAAATAACATTGTCATCATCATCACCCCCATGAGAAATGTCCTTGTAACTGGCCAACTGTCCAAATTTGAAACCTTAATCTCTACCCTGTCATCTAGCATGATGGTCCAGACATCTTTCCCTCCAATTTCTAGTCTAACCATCCAGACCACATCTCTTCAGTTAGCGAACATCTGTGTCTCTTAATCTTTAATCGTTCTATTTTCTTTTCTTATACATGACAACTTACACAGGAGGAAGTTTGGGGTTTTATCTAAAAGAAATATTTGGTCAATCGCTGAATTAATTAAAGTATGTCCTTTCTGTAATTCAATTCCCTGAACATACCATACAAGAAAGGCAGAACTGTTTAGCATGTGATAGTATTAGCTTTCTATTTCTTTCTCTGTCTATCCATTTGGCTTTCAAAAGAAAATACATGAGGCATACTTAAAGCAAACGGGCATCATGATTAATAAGGATATCACACTGAGACACATAAAACTGCCCTGTCTCCTTCATCTGTTCTTTTGGAGCAGTGATTAACCTTTGAGTTTATGAGTATTTTTGCACTTGCCTCAGATAAAATATTTTATTACTTCTTACCTCCCAGGCAACTTGGATTAAACTTATCAGGTCTGGGAAGATAGTGGCCTATAATGACTGTTCCCTCAGAAATCATATATACCTCCTTACCATATTATCAGAACATTCTTTGCACAAAACAGATGGAAACATCAAGACATGAGACAAGACAACTTGTTAAGGTCACATTCCACCTTCCTATACATCATTCATGCTTAATTGATTCCCAACTCCTAGAGACAGATTGCCATACATTATGAGAGCTGAGAATATGAAAAGATCATTTTCTTTTCCCCATTAATTCCCATTTGGAAAGGCTTCTGCCTCTGCTAAAGTTGCTTTGGCAGTCTGCTTGCTAATGACTGATCACTGCCTTTCAACACAGAAATAGAGCAGAAACAAGTAGATTTATCTTTTGGCAAAAGTATCCTTCTCTGACACAACATTTAATGTATTCTGCTTTCAGTCCCAGAGAGAGAAAAAAATAGAAACCAAAGAGATTCAAAAGAAGCTACAAGACAGATCCCTGGAGATTGTGCAGGTGAGTAGTTTAAAATGGCATCTTTTTATGTACTTAGAAACTGGCTCATGAGTCTTTGTGGAAAGCTGCTTTGTTTCCCCCTCACACCTACCTGACACCTTCTTCCACACTGTACAAAGAGGGAGTCAATCATTTTGATGCATGTCTCCCGAACAGGGTGGATGAATAATTGAGTATCAAATCTGAACTTCTTGTGGACCTCCTAATCATTTAGGGACATTGAAGTAACCTGTTGTACACCTTGGTGGTGTACAACAAAAAGACAAGAAGCAATGTGGGAGAAAAAAAAGAAAACAAAACAAAAAAACAAACAAGTTGTAAACATACTGTTATCAAAAATATTTCTGTCTATTCTGAATAAGCTTTCTCTTTTTAATTTAGACAAATGCAATGTTCAGAAATTGCTATCTATAAAACTGCTAATATAGTGATATAGGAACAGCCATATCAGAGTGAAATGCTGCCTTCAGTCTGCACACAGGATTAGAAAGATACCTTCAAGGAACATAAAGTCCAAGACTTCTCTGGCTGCAGCGTTTCAAAAAATATATATTAAGCTAAAAATAGCAGGTAGCAATACAGGAGAAGAATATCTTATTTGGAATCCATGCCATTATAATAAAACTGTCTGTATACAATTCTTGGAGGTGGAAAACTGGTTTCTGGAAGTGACTGCTCCTCTGCTTAAGCTATGTGAAAAGACGTGGATAGAAATCTCTTCTGGTTCTGTATGGCTTCAGTTTACATAAAAAAGAAAACAGATCTGAAAAGCATTGAAAGTGTTACTGGCCTTTAAAATGTTGCCAAGTTCTACCTATTTGACATCATGAGTATGCTGACTAAATTTAAAAAAAAAAAAAAAAAAAAAAAAAAAGAAGAAGTTCCCAGATATGAATGGCCCCGCATCCCAATTTACTATCAAGCACATTATGAATTCTTGGGCCTTGAACTATTTCAAACCATCATATTCTCAACTTGTATATTAAAAGTGTGCATCAGTGCATAAGAAAATACCAAAGATCCTCTTAGATCACATACTAGGATCACCCCCTATGTTATGAATTTCCTCTTTTAGAATACAAACCAGATGTTCCTTGGTGGGGTAATTTGGAAGTAGAATGAAGTGGAGACAAGGATATTTTTTTGCATCTGTTACTAACACCTGCTTCATTTCCTTCAGCAGTCTCAGGACCCTTGCATATGCACTGGAAAGAAGGGGAGACGAGAGGAAGGAAAACCAGAGGCTTTGTTTGCCCTATCCATTTCAGAGAGCAGCTTCATGTATCAATTTTCTGTAAAGAGAAGTATCATCTCTGTACCCCTGTTTCTGGCAGAAATATGAAGTATAAGCTGTAAAAAGCCTTCTTTTATTTTCCCTAGAGCACAGCCATTTAGATGTAAACTCTTACAGCTTCATTGCAAGACACTCTTCATGCAGAGGAATTGTCAGGTCAGAAGTGGAGAAAAAAATGAAACAGTTTCCCAGTGGGAGAGCTCTGCTGAAATGCCAGTCTAGCTCTACTGGTTTCTACATCAACAGATGGTAGACAGCATTCCTTGTGTTTGCATCCCATTTGCTAAATCACAGGTCACATCTGGTTTGGCCTCTGTTCTTTCTGAACAGATGGGAATACACGTTCGGTATCGATTGCAGCAAGGAGATGGGGGGATGACAGGGAAGAGTGTACACGAGGAGGGGGAAGGAAAGTGGCAGGGCATTAGAAACAGAAAAGGCAAAAGCAAAGGAAGCTTAAAAAAGGGATGAAGAACTTAAAATAACCACTACCAACAAAATAATACGATTGGTGTTAAATAAATATAACAAAGCAGCAATGTATATATAAATGGCTATTAAAAATTATTTCAAGATCTAGTGCACAATTTTGAGTATTTGCTTAGTGAACATGATGAAAGTGCATAGGTTAAATGTTTATGTGCTCTCTTACCCAAAGCTATTATATGTCAAAATAAAAACCTGTTTTCAGTCCTAATGTCTTTCCATATAAGGTATGAAATAAAAACCAGAAAACACACAGATAAATGTTCTCAGTCACTGTCAATCATAAGGTTTGTTTTAGACAGAGGAAACAAAAAAAAGGCTCTTTTCACTTGTCACCTCATAGATAAGTATGAGATAACTTTTTTAGATATTTTCAACTTTCTACTAGAAAATGGGATGATATTTCTGACTTTATATATTTTCTTTTATTTGGTTTATGAAAGTGTATGAATTTTTCAGCTTTTTATTGGTACTTTTAAGCATTCATAACTACATAAAACTTAAAGATTTTTAATTATTTTAAATACATATTTTAAAATATTTTCATTAGAATTTTAATTTTAAATTTTAAAAATTTAAACATCCAATTTCAAAACTGTAATATATTCTACTTCAAAAAAGTGTAGATAATCTAAAGCTTGAAAATGAATTTGCTATCGTAGCCTCAGGGGCACACAGCACAAACCATTTTAAATACAGGAAACTCTTCTTGTTGTCAGTAGGGAAATACACACATGCAACATAGACTTTGTAAATATACACACACAAAACACAAGCACTGTTGATCCTTAAGCTAGGTGCAAACATATTTCATACTTGCCAAATATTACCATACTAAAATAAATGCACTTTTTTGGTGTTAAGAAGTAAAGTAGGCTTGAACAACTTGACACAAAACAAAGTCATTCAGAGCTCTCTAATTGGAGCTACATATGAACGGCTCTGTGTCTTCCTGGAGTGCAACAATTTAGGTCATTTCATTCAACAGGCTTTTTGAACTCTGACCTTTTGGTGGTTTATACATTTCTACAGTCTTAAGATATATTTTGACAAGTAACATTAATTGATCACACTGTCTAATACTACAATTACTGCTAATATTATAACCATTTTGAAAATGAACTGTTCAACAATTTTCTTATCTGGCCATTTAGGTGGTTCTGTTTTTCTTCAGGTCAAATACAGCATGATTTAGAGTGGCTTTATAAAGGATAAGACTATTAGTAGTATTAAAAAGGCTAGAAGCCATCTGAACTAGACTAGGCTAGAACAGAAAAGATATGCAAGCAGGTTGTTTTTTTCTTTTTTTCATTTTGATCCAAGTCATTGTAAAAGTCAGCATGTGTTTGTACTTAGTCATCATCTTAACAGCAATTCTAAAGAAGGAAAAACTTTTCCTAAGCACACGACACATCACATTTAACACATACTAGCCTTATCACCCTAATATTTCCTGTTCTTGCACAAATCTCAAAGAGAAACAGGAAGTTTATTTTTGTTGTCAGAGTGTTCTTTTAAGAGCAAACACTTTTGTATGCTTATAGAAAATCAGAAACAAGCTTCATTACTTGAGGTAGCATCTCAGTTCTTTACCAGATACAGTGATTTTAATGTACCTGTAAGGGTATGAGCCTAAACTCACTACTATCCCGAAGTCAAAGCACATACAAAGATCCCTGTCATATTTGATAAGTGAAAAGGATATTGGTGACAACCAACATGGCTTCACCAAGGGCAAATCGTGCCTGACCAATCTAGTGGCCTTTTCTGATGGGGTCACAACAGTGGTGGATAAGGTTAAAGAAACTGATATCATCTACCTGGACTTGTGCAAGGCGTTTGACACTGTCTCACACAACATCCTTGTCTCTAAATTGGAAACATGTGGGTTTGATGGGTGGACCACTCAGTGGATAAGGAACTGGTTGGAGGGTTGCACTCAAAGAGTTGTGGTCAACAGCTCAAAGTCTGAGTGGAGACCGGTGATGAGTAGTGTCCCTCAAGAGTCTGTATTGGGGCTGGTACTGTTCAACATCTTTG
>NW_010309928.1:5304-5925 GCF_000700745.2 Antrostomus carolinensis | reverse complement strand
AAACCAGTCTGTGATTCTATGAGGGAGAGACGCGCTGTCGGGCTCCGTAGAGGATCCGCGCTCCCGGCTGGTGGAGTTTGAGGTCACTGAGGAGATCACTTTTCCTAGGGCACTGTTAGAAATAAAATAACAACCCCAAATCTCTTGCTTTCTTCTAAATTATAGCAGCCTGTTTCCAGAGCATGGTGCTCCTCATAAAATGGGAGAGGTGCAGCAGCAGTGGCATGGGCAGCTGGGACATGGGGAGAAAAATCCTCCCCCCCCCTTGGCCACCATAAGGTGGAAAAACTTGTAATTTCTATGAAAAAATAATTATGAGATGAGCAGGACAACTGCTCCTCTGGCATCTCTCTGCCTTTAGCTGTGTGACTCCTGCCACCACCCCAACCTCTGTGTCTGTGCCCTCCCCCCCTCACTCCTGCACGGCGGGGGGGGCGGTTCTCTTTACAGTGGAAGACCTGGAACGTAACGACGGTTCGGCTGAAAAACCTTATTTTATGTCACCCGACCTGAAAAAGCTCCTCAAGAAAAGGAACAAAGGTCAACAGGACGCCTAGAGCCCGTCCTGGTCCTTCCCACACCTGGGGAGCGGAGCTGCAGGAGAACACCCGCCGCTCGGCA
>NW_010309928.1:0-5210 GCF_000700745.2 Antrostomus carolinensis | reverse complement strand
TGAGAAGAGAGGGGTTTGGCTCAAGAAAAGGTTATTTTTAATGATTCAACCTTAAATCCTGAGGGTTGCTTCAAGGAAGAGTGCTCAAGCGTGTTCCTCACAGACAATGTCCTCCTTGGTCCCCAACCAGCTCCAACGTTGAGCCGGGGAGTTCCCGGCCGAGCTCTTCCCAACGCAGGTGCTGAGGAAAAGGCTCTGATATGAGGCAAATTTCTTGTCTTCCAGGGTCAACTGCCACCAAAACCTGTTGAATTTCACTTTAAATTGGGTTTTTAAATTGGATTTTTTTTTTTTAAATTGGATTTTTAAAATTGGATTTTTAAAATTGGATTTTTAATTTGGGATTTTTAATTTGGATGTTTAAATTGGATTTTTTTTAAATTGGGATTTTTAAATTGGGAATTTTAAATTTGATTTCTAAATTGGGATTTTAAATTTGAATTTTTAAATTGGGATTTTTAAATTGGGAATTTTAAATTTGATTTCTAAATTGGGATTTTAAATTTGAATTTTTAAATTGGGATTTTTAAATTGGGAATTTTAAATTTGATTTCTAAATTGGGATTTTAAATTTGAATTTTTAAATTGGGATTTTTAAATTGGGAATTTTAAATTTGATTTCTAAATTGGGATTTTAAATTTGAATTTTTAAATTGGGATTTTTAAATTGGGAATTTTAAATTTGATTTCTAAATTGGGATTTTAAATTTGAATTTTTAAATTGGGATTTTTAAATTGGGAATTTTAAATTTGATTTCTAAATTGGGATTTTAAATTTGAATTTTTAAATTGGGATTTTTAAATTGGGAATTTTAAATTTGATTTCTAAATTGGGATTTTAAATTTGAATTTTTAAATTGGGATTTTTAATTTGGATTTTTAAATTGGGATTTCAAGGCCAGGTTGGATGAAGCTTTGAGCAACCTGGTCTAATGGAAGGTGTCCCCTGCTGATGGCAGAGGGGGGGGTTGGAACTGGATGAGCTTTCAGGTCCTTTCCAACCCCAAAAAAACCATTTGATGATTCTCTGATTAATTAGTTTTATTTTATACCAGTAAAAATGATGATATCCCCTTCGGTTCAGCTGTGTTGGGTCATCCCTTAGAGCTTGGGTTAAATCCAGGCCAACAAGCTGATGGGTTTAAGCAGCTCCTCCACTCGGATTTTATTTGCATCCCCCCCAAAATATTTAATTACAGTTGTTGATTGTTAATTGCTTCTCTGGTTCTCCTACCCAGAGAGCTGAAACGCATCGAAATCGCTTTGATTCTCTTCCCACCCTTTGGAGACGCCTCCAGGCTCGGCTTTGGGGTTGTGTTGAGCATGTTTAGACAAGTAATTAATTAATTAAGTAATTAATTGGGGAAAATGCTAATGAGCATTCTTAAAACCAGGTGAAGGTGGAGGGAAATGAGGGGTTAACGAGCAGGGGTCCCACTGAGGCAGGGGTATGTGTTTGGATACAACCCAGGACAGACAGACAGACAGACAGCTCTGTACAGTGATTGCATCTTTCTAGGACTCACAGCTTCTACTGATTCCTCCTCAAAAAAATAATCCTGCATTATATAATAATAATAATAATAATTAAAAAACCCCCCCCAATTACAGCCAAACCTTCCCTAACTGTCAAACAAAACGCTTTGCCTGTGTGAAGAATTTAGGGAGACGCCATCTGTGGGCGTGGTGAAGGAGTAATGTGTACATATATATTATATATATATTATTTTTTAGGTTAACTTTAGGTAATTTCAAGCAAACCCAATGCCAAACAACAAGTTGCCTTACATCCTTGAGGTGCCACGGTGTCACCTGGACTTGTAGCTGAGTGCTTGGGTCTAAGCCCAGACCTTTGGCAGCTCCTGTGGGGAGGAAAAAAGGGGGGTTGGTTTTTTGAGAAATAGATGAAAGGGGGTTAAATGTGAAATTTAAAACCAGAAATGGAATGAAATTCCAACACCTCCTGTGCTATGTGTGTCCTTTGAGTGAGGGGAGGCAGAGTCACCACCACAAATTGTACTTTGTTGTGGTTTTAATTTGTTTATAAATGAATGTACTGAGGCTCTGGGCAACTGAGTGGCTCCCAAAGCCACGGTGGGGGCCGGTGGCAGCAGGAGGCTGGTGGCACCTCCCTGCCTTTAAAACCCACAAACCCTCTTTATGGCAGACGTTCGCTTGGCCACATTGAGTTTGTGCTGAAGGATCTATTTTGCCTCTTTTTATACATATTTCTGAGTAATCTTTAGCTCCCCGTCGTATTTTTGTAAGATACAAGGAATGTTTTCTATCTGAATTAATTAAATGGGTTTTTTTTGGGGGGGGGTTTTGTATATTTTGCTTTTAGAAGTTGTTTTTATTTCTCTAGCCCGTTACTTCGAGCTCTTCCAAGTCCTATTTTTGGGACTGATTTTGAAATATTTACCTGGCTGAACTGCCCTGGCCTGGGGCTGCACAGCGCTGCTGACACCTCCCTGAGCCTGTCACGGGTGTTAGAGCTCCACTTGCTGGAATAAAACATCATCGTTTCTCTGTAAAGCACCTTTTTCCTCGTATTTCAGTGTCACTGATCTGATTCTCAGTGAGGAGAGCTGAAAAGAAAAGGTGAAGGTGAAGCTCAAATGGTGAGGGTAAGGCTGAAAAGGGAAATTAAAAGGAAAAGGTAAATCTGAAAAGGAAAAGGTAAATCTGAAAGGAAAAGGTAAATCTAAAAGGAAAAGGTAAATCTAAAAGGAAAAGATAAATCTAAAAGGAAAAGGTAAATCTAAAAGGAAAAGGTAAATCTGAAAAGGAAAAAGTAAATCTAAAATGAAAAGGTAAATCTGAAATGAAAAAATAAATCTAAAATGGAAAGGTAAATCTGAAAAGGAAAAGGTAAATCTGAAAAGGTAAATCTAAAAAGGTAAATCTGAAAGAAAAGGTAAATCTAAAAAGAAAAAGCAAATCTGAAAAGGAAAAGGAAAATCTGAAAAGGAAAAGGTAAATCTGAAAGGAAAAGGTAAATCTGAAAAGGAAAAGGTAAATCTGAAAGGAAAAGGTAAATCTGAAAAGGAAAAGGTAAATCTGAAAGGAAAAGGTAAATCTGAAAAGGAAAAGGTAAATCTGAAAGGAAAAGGTAAATCTGAAAAGGAAAAGGTAAATCTGAAAGGAAAAGGTAAATCTGAAAAGGAAAAGGTAAATCTGAAAGGAAAAGGTAAATCTGAAAAGGAAAAGGTAAATCTGAAAGGAAAAGGTAAATCTGAAAAGGAAAAGGTAAATCTGAAAGGAAAAGGTAAATCTGAAAAGGAAAAGGTAAATCTGAAAGGAAAAGGTAAATCTGAAAAGGGAAAAGGTAAATCTAAAAAGAAAGGTAAATCTGAAAAGGAAAAGGTAAATCTGAAAAGGAAAAGGTAAATCTGAAAAGGAAAAGGTAAATCTGAAAGGAAAAGGTAAATCTAAAAGGAAAAGGTAAATCTAAAAGGAAAAGGTAAATCTGAAAAGGAAAAAGTAAATCTAAAATGAAAAGGTAAATCTGAAATGAAAAAATAAATCTAAAATGGAAAGGTAAATCTGAAAAGGAAAAGGTAAATTAACAAGGAAAAGGTAAATTAACAAGGTTTCAGTTGTTCTCTTTTTTCAATCAAGACACTTTGGTTGTGGAGATGACAGAGAACCATCACTGACTGCATTTATCTGTATAAACAGTGAGGAGAGAGTAGAGATTTCTAGAGCTGGAAATAACAAATGTTTAAAATAGAGACTAAATTGAGCAAAAACCACATTCTCTGTTAATGTATTTCTGAAAATGGGGTTTTTTAAATGTATTTCTGGAAAAAAAAACCCCTAAAAATTCTTTAAAAAGCGCAAAAACTGCAGGACTGGTGTTCTAAAAATTAAATAAATTATTGTTTTTTAATGTATTTCTGGAAAAAAAACCCTAAAAATTCTTTAAAAAGCGTAAAAACTGCAGGATTGGTGTTCTAACAATTAAATAAATCATTGGTTTTTAATGTATTTCTGGAAAAAAAAACCCTAAAAATTCTTTAAAAAGCATAAAAATTGCAGGATTGGTGTTCTAAAAATTAAAAAAAATAACTTTTTTTAATGTATTTCTGAAAAAAATACTTAAAAAAAATTTTTAAAATGTATTTCTGGAAAAAAAACCCTAAAAAATCCTTAAAAAAATGCAAAAACTGCACGATTGGTGTTCTAAAAATTAAACGAATCATTGTTTTTAATGTATTTCTGAAAAAAATACATTAAAATAATTTTTTTAAATGTATTTTTGAAAAAATACTTAAAAAAAATTTTTTTAAATGTATTTCTGGAAAAAAAACCCTAAAAATTCTTTAAAAAGCGTAAAAACTGCAGGATTGGTGTTCTAACAATTAAATAAATCATTGGTTTTTAATGTATTTCTGGAAAAAAAAACCCTAAAAATTCTCTAAAAAGTGCAAAAACTGCAGGATTGGTGTTCTAAAAATTAAATAAATCCTTGTTTTTTAATGTATTTCTGAAAAAAATACATTAAAAAAATATTTTTTTATGTATTTCTGGAAAAAAAACCCTAAAAATTCTTTAAAAAGCATAAAAATTGCAGGATTGGTGTTCTAAAAATTAAATAAATCCTTGTTTTTTAATGTATTTCTGAAAAAAATACATTAAAAAAATATTTTTTTATGTATTTCTGGAAAAAAAACCCTAAAAATTCTTTAAAAACCGCAGGACTGGTGTTCTAAAAATTAAATAAATCATAGTTTTTAATGTATTTCTGAGGCATCACCTCCTCCTACTATGCAGCGGGGCTCCCCGTGTGTCCCTGATGTGTGTGTGTGTGACGGTTCCATCGATGTCAACGTCGCAACCGCAAATAAAAGTGCCTGTTTGGACCTCGCTGTGCTTCCTTCTGACGTCACAGGGCTCTGACGTCACAGGGCTCTGACGTCACTCACGGCAAAGCCATCACCCCAATTCTCTGCGGGGCTGGGGCTGGAGGGGGGAGCTCTGGGGAACCATCCTCGTTAGTTCCTCTTCGTTTTGTGGCTTCTGCTGGTCCCCACAGCGGTTTTCTGCCCGGCAGCGCGGGGTATCTGGAGAAAGAGCAGAGTGTGACGGCGCCTGTTACCAATACAGCCAGTTTTCACCCCAAAAACGGGCTGTTACAGCTCGTTTCAACACGTCCCCCATGATGGAACTAGATGATTTTGGAACTAGATGATATTTAAGGTCCCTTC
>NW_010309927.1:56570-74596 GCF_000700745.2 Antrostomus carolinensis | reverse complement strand
CCTCTAGCCAGGGTCAACCCACCACATCACCCAACATATATTTTGGTATTGAACCATTGTTAACTACTTGTTCTGTACATGTCTCAATATATTTTAGTGTCTTTCCAGCTGAGTGTTCTATAAATTCCTCACTTTTCCCACTTTTTATACATAATCACTGTATTTGCATTTTCTAGCATCTACGTAACTTGTCTGTCCTTCAGAAGTTCCTACAGATAACTGTTAGAGGTTCTGAGAGTTCCTCAACTAGCCCATTAAGTAGCTAGCCCCAAAGTTCAACTGTCCAGCTGGCATGAAAACTTCTAAATTTTATACATACTATGTAACCTGTATCTTCCTTATTCATTCCTGTTGGTCCTGGTATTAGGCCATCTTATTTCAGCTGACCTTTATATTGAAATCTGACACAAAAGGCCTGACACTTGAGCCCTTCCACTTTCACCCTCAAATAGTCTTTCCTCTCTCTCGAATAGCTTCTATGATTCATGTGCTTGTAGTTGGCCTTAGCAAGCTGACCTAGTTTCCACTTTGTGCAGTCTTCCTTCTTATGTTTGAACTATGTGAATAGCTCTTGATTTAGCCAACTCAGGCTCTTACTGTATTTCCTATCATTCCTCCTCAATGGGATAATTTAAACTGTGCCCTTAGTAGCGTCTCCTTAAAGAACTGCCAGGACCCCTCTTACCTTCTCACTTAGACCAGCCTCCTAACAATTCTTTCTCTACTGTGCATACAGGAAAAAACATTTAGACTAACATTATTCCAGATAAGGGTATCAAGGATCACAAAAATCAGGTTTGTGCTACTATTATTTTTTATTTCAGGTAGTTACTGAACTGTTGGATAAACAGATTTTTAATTTTACTCAGGAGTGGCTGAATTAATCTACACTCTTCCACATCTTCTAAACAGCAGATTTTCTTCCAACAATTTTAAAATGATTGGTATGGAATTAATTAACAAGTGAAGGATTCAAATAGTCACTAGTCGTGACCTCCAGTAAAAGTAACATGCAGATACGTACAGGTGAAAGCTATGCATTTTATTTTTCTTGAGATGCTAGTTTAATGATTCCAGTTTCACTTTTCTTGGGTATCCTTGCCTCCAACCCATCCAATCTTTTTTCCTAGAAGTCACTCTGGTCAGTGTTGTAAGCTTTAGTAATACACTGTTCCCAAGATTTCTAAAGCATCTGTAGCACCTTTTGGCATTGCTACACAAATAACAACACAAACAGCAAGAAATGTGATATATTAAAAAACTGGAGCACAAGTCAACCTCTTAGATGTGCACCATTGAGTTTTATTCAACTACTTTTGATGGAGTTACCAAAGTTTAAATTCCCTTCACTCTGAAGTGGTCTCAAGCTCTTAACTTGAAGTAAGTGCAATTTATTTTAGACCAAACATGAAAGTGTGAGAATTTTCAATACATAACTCAATCTAAGAAAAAAAAAATCCCAAACTATCCAACAGTAGTGATTATAAGAGCAAGAGAGACCAACAGTTGAACCTTATAGTCTATAAAGGTTATAATGAAGCAATAAGGAGAGAATTAAACCATCTCAACTTTTGAAAACAGTCTAAGTAATTTAAGAATGTCTATGTCATTGACTTACACTCTTGTTGTTTAGCCACCTTTGAAGATCCCTGCTCTGTACTGCCAAATTATTAGTGCTCCCCATCTCTAACATTATTGAAATAAAAGCATAGCTTGTCTGGAATTGGGCTGCTGTTTAGAATGCAAATTAGTAAGTATTTTTTCCCCTCATTAAAAAAAAAATATTATTTTACAATGTTTAGCAATTTTACATTCTGGACCAGGCAAGATAAATCATTCACACAAAATTATACTGAAATCCAGTCAACATATTTTTAGTAAATATGCTTTGAAGTGTCAGAAATGAGAAAGCTGGCAATTTTTTATTTTTTTTCCCCCTCAAACTCTTAAAAGAACAATATCTGATACACCAAGTTTTCCTAAAATACCATTTTCAAAGAGTTCACAGGATAAACGTAATTTATAACACCTTGATCACAAGTGATTGTTGAAAATGAGCCTTACACTAACAAAAATATTCAGTACTTCAATTTTTCAGGGTCCAAGACTTGAAATTATTTCACCCAATTGACATTCTAACATGAAGGCAGAGCTAGAAGAGAGAAAAAGTTACAGAACAAATGAAATAACTTTAAGCCACTACATAGGGATTGAAAAAATATTGATTATCTTAATAAGAAAAGCTATTGCCTGGTCCATATTTTTCAGACCCAATAACAATGCAAATATCTAATTCTTACAAACCTATAATCACAAAACCCCTGTTCTTTTAATTATCTGTAATCACATACATGTATACAACTTATCCTCATCTTGGGATGCGGCTGTCCTCAACATGCTGCGCCGTTCTGCAAATAGAAGGTGGTACATACGTTTGATGGGCCAGTTTGTCCCAAATCTTACATTCTGCTCTGAGAGAGCAGCAGCACATAACTGCACCTACTCAGACAACACCCAAAAATCATCTGTGACTCAAAGTAACACCTTATGTACCATTTTCTGAAGACACAAGTTGGAGGGGAGGGAAAATTTGACTTTAACACCAAGGAGCACAGGGAATGGCACCAACTTTATTTTTACTTATTTTGTCCTCACAGAGAAAACCAGATGCTAATCTCATATAGATTCTCCTTATAGTTTGACTCACAGTTTGAGGGGGACAGGAAAAAAAAAAAGATTATGTTAATTTACCTCCATTGCTAAGTGATACAGTTGAAGTGCATATTATGTTGTATGTATAGTATGTATGTATAGTCAAATACACTACATAGTAACATGCAAAGCAGTGGTGTTAAAATTTTAACAGTGATGTGCCTAGTCAAACTAATCTGATGAAAAATTGCTTCATGTTCAAGCTGTAAACTACCAAAGGCAATTAATAACCAGAGACACTAGATATTATACATAATGCAGCTTTTCTGTATTATAATCTAAAAACCTGTGTTCTTTGCTAACAGCATAGGCGATGTGACTTTTCCTAGATTTCCTGCTGTCATCAGGACAAGAGGCTTAGAGTTGCATGCCGCTCAGTCCTCCATCCTGTTCTGGCCACCACTGGTCCAAGGGCTCAGCAGCTACCCCACAGGAACTGGCACTGAGGGCAAGAGTTACAACAGCAATCGTGCCAGGTTTTCACATTGTGAATCTGGTAGTCCAGCCTACAAATGTTGAATTAGCCTTGGCAACTACTCTATCCTAAATATGCTCTCCCATGTTACTAGCAAATAACTAGTATTGTAACTATGCATTGCACTGCAAAAAGAGGAGGAAGAGGACTTCGGGCAGGGACGTGCTCCATATAGAAACAAGTGGCTGCTTTGGTGACCAAGGAACCCAGACCAGGCCCTTCTAGCCCTATTGCCATGCTGTGTGCAGCACTGGAATAAACTGTTCTAGCTCTAGTGTTTTACAGCCTGGGCTGACAATGGAAATTTTTTGGAAGGCCATTATTTATTTGCCTTTATTTACTTATACAATTCATCACTTTAAAACAGGATTTTTCTTTCTGATTAATGTTATTGATACAAGCAACTTGTATCATTCCCTCATAAAAGTTAATAAAGAGCAATGCATGGTACTTGAATTCATGCCATTGGCAATACCACAAAATGTTAATTGAAACAGCAACAACCCATGAGCTCATGGCAATGACTGGCAGACACACTGGACTTACTAAATTTGGTAAACTAATGTGCTCAGGAATTAACAGTACAGTAAGAAAGAATAAGGCCTGAAGCAGAGTAGTTCAAACTTCAGTGGGAGAGGTGATATTTTTCTTCTTATGCAGAAGGGTAGTTGGTAATGGGATGCTTGCTTATTATACATACATTACACCACACTTCCATGATTCAGCTGTACAGGCCAGAAAAGGCAAAAGCTGAAAACTAATTCCTGAAAATTTCTTGCCTCTACCTATTCCTTTATTCTGGAAAAAAACTTCCATAGATACCTCACCTGTTCCAGGTCTTCTGGCCCTCAAGGCCTTAAAAGACTTGATGGTTATTCAGACCTGAGTCACCTCTTCATCAGCAAATCCTAACGTAGCTTGTTTTAAGAGCTAGATTCTGAGAACTTTGTCTAGCAGCATTTACGTAGGAAACAATCTCCTTGACATTAACAGGAGAAATTCATAAAGCAAGCTACTTCTTGGTGTGAATAAAATCCAGTCCTTGATTATTAGTGGTAATCCTTCATGCTATACAACTTTCATATGGTTTACCCATCTATTTTGCAGGAGTTGGGCATCACTATTCCCCTTCAGATGTAATTAAATCTTTACTGAAAAGAGGAACTGCATTATGAGTTTGTATGCAAATTCTGAGAAAAAAAATTGATAAACTATACATCAGATTTGTAAGGGCTAATCACATTAATATGATTTTATAAAAATATTTTAGATGAAACAAAGCACAAGAAAATATCAGGAGAATTTCGTTTCATACCCTGTTTCTAGGAAAATAATATTCAGGAATTAAATTCTTGTCAGCAAAACAGTTTTATTACAAGATGATTTTAAAAAAATTTTGTAGAGTCTGAATATCATCCTTGTTAATGCTATACCCTGTTTATAAGCAGAAAAATCCTTCTTCTTGAGTTTACTTCTCAGCTGAAGTCTTCATGGACAGATGACTCATACAGAACTAAATAAAGATGACAGATTCTTCAAAGAAATCAAATCTTTTCAGAATTTGCCAGGTAGTGTTTCCAGTCTTCATTTTTTGATTTATTATAATAAATTTTGACTGACTGCTTGACTGACAACTGTCCTAGGTAAGACCTACTTGATATTCTGAGTCTTTTCTTCCTGAAGTCCCCAGAAAATGCAGCGGTGCCTTTTGCTGTTCTTTTATCAAGCCTTACAACTGTATCTCTGTATGGCACGAAAGACTACAGATCTAAAGATAATCGACACCACATGACTGAAGAGTGAGCCAATTGTATGCAGATCTAGGGTTCAACACTGTAAGGTTAATGCTTCCTTGTTGAAAGCGTATAATCATTTTGAAGTATTGTCTTTGTTTTGTTTTGTTGTTTTGGTTTTTATTGTGTTTTTTGTTTTGTTGGGGTTTTTGTGTTTTTTTTTTTTTTTTTAAAAAAGAATGACAAAAAAAAAAAAACAGAGCCTAATTTTATGTGCCTGGGAGTAGCTATCTAAGCTTCAGGCAATACAAACGCTGCTATTACTGAGGAGTAAAAGCTCTGCATAATTAACAAACATCATCAGCCTTACAGTTCCTGTAGAACGTAGTAAGTTCCTTGCCTGAAGGCTGCTCTCAGCCTAGTAAGTCTGTTTACCCTGTCCAAGATTAGATTAGTTTAATTATTATGAAAAAGACTGCTAAGATCTTACAGCCTAATTATGCAAATGTTTCTAAATGTTCACAAAAGTAATTTATTTATTTGGAGATAAATGAATCTGTTTTGTCATAAACCAGATTGCAGTCCTGGCAATGTACAAGCAGGGTTATGTGCCCTTAGGCATATCTTTCACCACAAATATCAGTGGGACCCCTGGATTACAACATTTATAAATACATAAATGTTTTTTAGCAGGTTTTTATTGTTTTTGTAAATTATAGTAATCCCAGAAAGAACTATCACAGGTTTAATACTCACCAACCTTGTTATGAAAACAGGGTTTCTCAGCAGAAGCATTTAAAAGATGCTAACAGCTAAAACATTCCTGGTAGACCTATTAAGATGCACCTGTTTTATCATGCTTTGGAACCAACATCTTCAAAAGAGTTCTCCCCTCCTAATACAGACTCTTGCTGCTAAAATAACTCGCATCAATAAAGTACTATTATTCTAAATAAGGTGGTAGTGTTCTTCTCAAAGCACATACAGTGCTAACCCTTCAGTGGAAACAACCCCTTTTACATTAGGAATTCTGTAGGTTTTCCTCACAAACCTTATTGCAGCTTAGAGATTTAAATCTTCATCTATTTGTAATTACATGACAACACATGAAATAGATGCAGAAAAACTGTTCTATATTTAGCTACTGCTCTAGTTTCATTGCTATTATCATGGAGATAACCCCTAGGCAGCACACTGCTGCCTTCTGTGAACTCATGCACATTCAAGGCAGAGTATTTAAATTTTGGAATGGTGGATAGTTAAAATCTGACCAAAAAGAAAACTGAAAACCTTAACATGTTGCACAGCGATGTAAAATGAAGTAGGACATAAGCTCAAAAAAAAGACTGGCCTTTGAAGAGTTCAAATCTCTTCTTAATGAGACAACTCATCTCTAGGCAGGGGCTATTTTGTGCACTGCAGAGTATACATCCCTGACCCTCACAGGCATCAACTTCAGATGGAGCTAAACTACCAGCACCTTTAAAACAATAAACGTGAAAAGTTTAGCTGGATGTTAGTAGCAAAGCAGGTGAAACACAATTCACATTTCTGTTAAACTGGGACATTTTGAGTCAAGTTCATTTAAACTGAAGTGTCAATTTGATGTAGTAATGCCTCTGCCATCCATGTTTATTTTCTAGTTGAGACAATAGCATGACATCTTACTGGAAATATACAGCATTAAAATCAATGCAGACTGTATTCTTGATTTGTTTATGAATTAACCATTCCTTAAATAAGTAAGGAAATAGCTCTATATGGGAATTATACCCACAGTTCTCATGTGTATTAAATGGAGGATGTGAGGGATGATTTTAACTGGCTGCTATGACATCACCATTATCATGGATATTCAAGACATTAGAAGCTACTTGCTGTCAGTTAAATGATCACATCTCAAGTGCACCTGCTTTATAATTATTCATTTGGAGCAGGATCATTAACATATTCCTTAAGTCATTTACAGGCAATTTGATCTACAGTAATGATTTTTTTCCCTCTTTGTAACAAATTAATGAGATATATATAAATACACGAGTACAAATGAAATTCACACAATTCGTATTGTAATTAGTGTATACCAAAGGTCTGAAGGTTGTCTAACTTGCATTTTTCCTCTGGTAGGCAGCTATTCTGCAACCACTTAACAGCTACAGCACTATATATGACTCTTTCAGAAGAAAGATACCTATCAATATATTTTCAATGGTGACAACAAGGTTAGTAGTCACGTTAGCTATTGGCACTTTCGAAGTAACATTTGTGGTCCAGGCTCAAGAGTTTAAATGATGAAAGTAGAAGAGCCAAGAAGCTGGAGATTTATTAAATCTATCTATTCAACCACATAAATAACAGCTACATGTCCAGTATCACCAGTGTAATGAACTTGACCCGGTTTCAAATACATACAGTTGTTTCTGGCTAGACAACTTCATATGGCTAATTGATACATGGGTACAAACACAGAGGAGCAGGTCCACGCACCTGCAATACATCTTAAATACTGATAACTCATTTTAGGATTTTTCACAGTTTGCATGCTGACAGAGCTTCCCTAAAATTCTAAAAACCTCCATCATTAGTGCAAGATAGTGCTGAACTCATCTTGGCTTGCATACAAAGCCCTTTATAGAGGACATTACTGCTAGGGTGAAGGAGGCTGCAAGACTGTCAGAAAACTGCAGCACACACTCATTTTGGCCCAAAGAAACCTCTATCCTGTAACACCTGAGACACAATAATTGCCTACTCTAGGCAACATCTTTTCCTCACTCACAAGATGCAGTGGCCTGCAAAAATGCACAGCAGCATTTGCACAGATCATTCCCACATACTGCTTCTCCTCAGCTTGTCATTAGCTGGTATTGTTGGATTTCTGCAGAGAGGCAGAGTGTAGAATAAGGGAATTAAATCAATTGTTTTATTGAACAATTTTTTTGGGGACCTTATTAATGTTTAGAAATATCTAAAGGGTGGGTGTCAAGAGGATGGGGACAGACTCTTTTCAGTGGTGGCCAGCGATAGGACAA
Organism: Antrostomus carolinensis; assembly: GCF_000700745.2. Classification (NCBI taxonomy): domain Eukaryota; kingdom Metazoa; phylum Chordata; class Aves; order Caprimulgiformes; family Caprimulgidae; genus Antrostomus; species Antrostomus carolinensis. The sequence goes on along the minus strand of NW_010309927.1, from coordinate 66,644 downwards.
GGGGCAATGGGCACAAGCTGGAACACAGGAGGTTCCACTTAAACATGAGGAAAAAATTCTTTACTGTGAGGGTGCCAGAGCACTGGGACAGGCTGCCCAGAGAGGTTGTGGAGTCTCCTTCTCTGAAGGCATTCAAAACCCACCTGGATGCAGTCCTGTGCAACTTGCTCTAGGCAAACCTGCTTTGGCAGGGGAGTTGGACTAGATGATCTCCTGAGGTCCCTTCCAACCCTTACCATTCTGAGATTCTGTGATTTTATTGTAAAACAATTCCCTCAATCACATGCAAAAGAAAGGCAGCATAGCTCAGTGAACCATTGGGTTGAAATGTAGGTACTGAGCAGGTCTACCTTGTCTCTAGCAGTTTGTCACATTGGCAGTGTGACAGTGAGCAGAAGACCTTCTGCAGGCACTGGGAGAAGAGACACAGTGGGATGTCTAGCCCACTCCTCTGATAATGTTTGGAAAACACCTGTCATTTGGGGAATTTCTTCTCACAGCTGCTCTTTAGGAATGCTTTGGGAGTATGTGGAGAGACGGAGAGGGAGGGAAAAAAACCCAAACCAAAAACTTCCCTTCAGTTTGACAGCAGGGGATCCTAAAGCCCTGAATGTGTCCACAGCTGTGATATCACCTCTGCAATGGCTGAGCAATCTCTCTTGGACAAGTTCATCAGAGGAACTAGAACTGACCTTGGAAAGAGTAGCTGCATGTGAGCATAGAGAGCTCTGAGGTAGCAGTTTATAACTCAAAGCATGAGACCAAGGCATTCTGGATGATACACATGATCCTGTATGACTAATAGATCCAGAAAGACTCCTAGATTTGTTGGCAACTATTTCTGTGCTAGGTTTCCATTTGGAAATCTTGGCCTCAAGACAACAATGGGATTTTTCCATTCACTTCTGCCATGGCCAAGATACCAGACAGTGATGGTAAATCAAAGGCATACAAGAAACTTAGTAGTGTGATGCAAACATCTCTGAGCTTTTGTGATCTGTTTCCCTAATTATGCTAGGGAAATTACAGCACCCTTTATGGAATGAGTATTATAAAAATAATAGTTTGTTCTATGGTTATCAAATTCTCTGGTTACAATGTGCCAATTTGACAGGTGCATAAAAAAATTGAATTTACTTATTTACTAATGTCATTGGTAGGTGAAGGCGCCACCATTATTACAAATGTTACAGAAAGCTGAAGAATACTAATTACCAAATGACACACCAGTCATAAAATTAAAGTACAGAGACACTGAGCGGAAGCAAAAATAAGCTGAATTCTCAGTATATTTTCAGGATATAAACTACTCATACTTAGATAATCTTGCAATATAACAATACCCACTGCGCAGGATACGTATCATTCTCAAGTTTCAGTTAGAAATAGAGACTCAAAAAAGACTGCTTAGACCTTTGAATATTACACTCACTCTATCAGTGTAATTTACTGTTTTTAATATACAACTGAAATGCTACAGAAAACAAAATGTTGGATTATAATTTATTTTGCATTACTGAAAGGCATTTCCTTCAACAGGGTATTCTGCATTACTGAAAATTGAGCATTTGCCCTCCCTATTCTCCTGGTACAGCTCATGTCACCATTACTGGACCTGCTCTGCTCTGCAGCCCTTTCTTAGGATCTGACTGTTACAGTTTGGCATTTTCAAGGCCTTGGGGTTTTACCTCTTTCAAAATGAAATCTGACAACTCACCGGCTCCCATATCAGCACCTAGGTTGCACATCCCTGAATATCAGCCATAGTTAGCTATTCCCTAGCCAAGCAAGCTAGGATGGGCTTCTCACAGGATTTGTCCTGTGCTGCACCGTGACAGCAACCAATTAAAGCAATTCACAAACAGAGGAAAGCATTTGCTATTCTTTTCTGTCCAGCTCAGGATAAACTGCAAGCACTCAACCTGCAATTTTTTTGGTGCCTTGATTCTTCCCAGAGCCTGCAGCACACTTTTTTTCTCTCTCTTCCCCTTCCTACTACATCTCTCTAAAACCCCCTTCTCTTTCCTCACGATAGAAGAATAGCAATTCTCCCTGGCCGCCAAGTGAGCCTTGGAAAAAGTAAACTATCCTACTCCAGACTGTTACTGTGACAATTTAAAGCTGTGCATCCAGAGTTATCTTACCTGTGCCAGCACTTTCCTTTTCCCTCTTCTAACTTTAAAGACCATTTTAAAGACTTGCTTGACATAAAGCTGCATTCACTCAGGCAGCAATGCACAAGTTTGAAGAAATCCACAATACATCAGAATAATGCAGAGAGCTCATCATGACTCATTCTTACTTTCTCTGTATTCACTGAAAGCAGTTTCACATTTGTGAACTGCATGATACCACTGAACAGAACCTGAGTGCCTTCTCTGGGTGACAAAACTTACCGCTGCCAATTTGTTGGACATATTCAGAGCAGTATCCATCAAGGTCCTTTCCCCTGGCCCACCCAGCACCAGTCCCACATCTTCAGCCTCCAAGCAGTGAGCACCCCACAAGTGCTCCTTTCAACCCCCCTGGGCCCCCTTAGCCAGGGCCACTAGCTCATCACAGCATCATGGACTTGTAGCCCCTTTTTAAGATGGCACAAGGATGGGAGATGGACCCTATTTGCTCTGAATTGCTGTATTGTTGGTGTGTGCAGGTGTGGCAGAGACCCCTTGTCCCCCCATCTTTGTTACAGTTCTGCTTGGATCACCTACTAGTGTGTCAACTGAAAATATATGCCACAGTAAAACAGTTATCTTTAAGACATTAACATTTACCAGTGGTTCAGGTACCTTGATATCTGACAAAATTGAAGGAAATATTGTGGCATCTGCACATCGCACAGGCAAATAACAAAAGTTAAATCAAATGTTACATTGGTTTTCACATCTGACTATTCAAGTAAAAAACAAAATAAAGCAAAAGCAGGCTACACAGCACTTCACACTCAGAATAATTTATTTCATCTTACTGAGGGTTTCTATATCACTCATCACTGAGGTATCAAAAAACCCCCATGTTTTGCTTATGAGAACAATAGCCTGTAAATTTCTGAATCTGAAATATTCATGAGAAATAGATAATGACATTTATAGCTTAACACACACACACTTTGGGCTTCTAATGAAAGATCAGAAAAAGTCAGAGTGCAATACAGCATTATCCTTTGTTTTTTACTGTTCTGAAAGAGTCATTCTACATAGGAAAACAACTAGTAGAACTGAGGTATTTCCAGTTATAGCAGTTATCATCTGGGTTGAGATCTGCAGCTAAAGGACATGGAGTCCTTTAGCATTGCTGAGGAACTTGTACAGAGCAATAGCTCATCAAGTGGAAGGGAATACTGGTTCCTAGAACAGGCTACTGATGGAGCAGGTCCGTTCAGGGCTGACTCATCAATTATCATATATTGGTAAATACTTAACCCTCCTTTCCATTTGTTATGGGCTTTTTTTTTTTTTTTTTTAGTTTGGCTTTTCTAAGAAATAAATATATCCTAAAGAAAGCTTCTTTCAACTGAATGGCTAATCTGTGTTTTGAGATAGAAGAGTAATAGTCTGCCAATGTTATGGCTAATTTCATTTCTAAATCAATATTATCACATCACTACAGATTTTCCAGCTCTATGTAACAATTATTCAGTTGATTATTTCAGATCCTACAATTCACAAACATATATTCTTGTTAAGACTTATAAGCATTTCATGCAATTCAGTCTAGTTTCCCAAACCTTGAGTGTGGCACATCATAGATACACACCTTCCATATAAAATTGACTTTGACTCAAGTATTGCAAATACTAAAATACGACAAACAGACTGCTGATGGGGAAAACCAAAACAGACCAAAACCTCAAGCAGTATGTTCATTTCTGCATCAAAATTAAAGGTATGCTGTGATTGTGTATGCAAAAAAATTCTCTAAATGTGTATTTATTATTGATCACATTAGACTGAATTTAAATTTGATCTCTCCCTGTTGAATCCTTTGCAAATTAAGGCAGAAAAAACCCCTGACATCTTTGAAGAACTCCGCTAAATCAAGCCTAAGTTTCCAATTGGTAATGAAATGAAGCACATTGAAAGGGATTGACATTTTGATTAACAAGCATTTCAATAGCCTCAGAGTACCTGTTGAATACAGTATGTAACGTACTAGATAGTATTGTGCTACTTGCTGCATAAATGGTCACATAGATGACTGACCAGAATAACATCCAATAGACCAACTTGCATACTTTCAGCCTGTCCCTTCTGCTTTCACAGGGCATTTCAGTGACCTGACACCAGTCTTCCTTGCCTCATCTTCATAACTCAGGAGGGTAAGCTAGAATATTAGGCACCATTTTCATTTGCACTTTTTCAAGAGCTCAAGCCTTCCTAGACCCATCTCTCACCAGAAAGAAGTCCTCTGTTCTTTTTCTTCTGCTGGAAGCAGGAGCTCCTCTCTTTGCTACACAGATATTGTCCCTCTGTTTTCACACGGTTTGCAGCTTCATTAGAAGCATTTTGCATATCTCAGGCTGGAACCTGTAGATGAGAACAGCTTTTTAATGTTCACTGTAGTCTGGAAGAACTGTGCATTTATTCAACTGAAAGCTGTAATGATGAAGGGAAAAAATATTATTTTCAACTTTACTTCCACTGCACATTTCCAAGATGAGGCAGTGAAGCTTCATTTGCAGTCTGTTACAAAGCAACTCAAGACATAAATTTAATATCTAAATTGTGCACAGCAGCAATATGGAAAGAAGAGAAGAAACTGCTGATTATGTAGTTCAAGATGAGGCAAAAGAACACGCTGTTCACACGTATCAAGTGCCAGCAGCCAAATGTTGGAGTAGTATCATTCCCTGTTCACTTAGTGTGTCTTTGTGCAGAAACTGACACATCTGTATAAATATTATAGGACACTCACTTGTAATTGAGGTCTCTCATCACAAAAATAAGGTCTACAGAATTAAGAGCTTCTGAAGTGCCCGGCATCTAAACCTGGAAGATATTAAAGCAATCTTCCACAAGATGGCTCTCTCTCTCTGTTCATATTACTGACTCAAACCTATGTAGAGAGAACAAAAATAATATTCAGGATAAAAATGCAATTACAGTTTGGAGGAGTAAGAGTGCCTCCACATGGGAACAGAGATGCTTCACTGAATTAGGGTGGCCTATGTGACAGCAGACAACTACACATCATCCATTTTCTACAGGGGCTGCAGGGTTTCTCAGGTTGTTTTGAAATTACATCTTTTGAAGGGCACGTGCTTGCTCCACCTGCATTCCAAGCTGATGGGTTCCAGTGCAGTTTCATTTCATCAGCCACATACCTAAGGGGCAGCACCTAAGCTAATAAATGCTGCCTTTCAGGCCTAACAGAAAGGCTCAGCTTCTGGGCTCAATTTGAACAGATAGCTCCTGGCCTGCTATAAGCATGGGCAGTGAAGCCTCTTTGCAAATATAAATTCATACCAGCACTCCAAACTTCAGAAAAAATGAAGCAAAAAAAATTATGAAAAATATTTCCACCATTTTTTTTAAACAATTCTTTTTAGACATAACTTGAATTCATCTCTTATATGGCAGCTATAGAAAATTATCTTTGTGACATGTGAAAGCATGTAACTTTGAGTAGCTTTAAAACCTATTGGACACACAGAGCCCTTTTGTCCATATTTATCCTGAACCATTATTTTTCTTTACCTTATTTTCAGTGAAATGCACTTTACTGTACATTGAACTGTTTAGTGTGCTTACCAGAGCCTTACAGATCAGATTTATGCTTGGGAACATGTGTTATGGATTTATTTATGAAGTGTTCATTTATATCTACAGAAAATTCTCTCAGAAGTGAAGTATCACAACAATCTACAATACCTTTGACTGGGACAGAAATGCTGAGATCCTGTCTTATTCCACTAACAGGTTTACATTAACTAATGATCTGCCTATATAAATATTTGTCATTATAAAACATGCATTCCTCCTGTGTCCAGTATTTGAAGTGGCTCATCCTTAAGCAGTTCCATTAGATGGATTCAGAACAGTTGTGTTATCAAATAACTGCCTTGCTGCATAAGAGAGAGAGAAAGAAACATCAAAATGGGAGAGTGGGAACATTTTTCACACTGTTGCTTCCGTCAAATCCAGACAGTATGCTGGGGCAAGGATAGATGCAGGAAAAAAACTCCCTAGCCCTCATTCTCTGTTTGCTGCTGAAAGTGGGAAATGGCCACGAGGGAAGTCTCCAGTTCTTTAGGATTCCTGGCACAGTTTGGACCTGTTGCCATACTGCAGGTAATGTGTTAACTTCCTTAAATATACTGTGGGAAAAAGCTGGGACACCCTCTTTCCACATGGTTTATCTAAGGCGGCTTACAGCTTCAGGCTACCTCAGTTTTCCCACAGCAGAAGAGTATATCACTGGCAGCTGCAGTAGGGCAGCTGGGACACTGAAATTACAGTGTAGCTTACTCTCGTGTGCACATACTCGTTGCTCCTGGAATACAAAATCCTCGGTTGGCCCCATTTTGACTGATAATACGTGCAGTGTAGTAGGCAGGGATCTTCCCTCTTCTCACATCATTGTTAGGTTGTCTCTGCAGAGCTATAAGAGGGTATCAGAAGTGTAGACCCACAATTGGCTTGGTAATAGCCAGCAGAGAGTTCTCCTACCACAGGAGGACTCCTCAGTGAGCATTTGTAGCTAGATTACATCTCTTCTTCATAGTCTGAGCACAGGAAAACTGCTTACAGGGTCCCCCAAGAATATGGGCTATTAAATTAGCAAAACCAATATTGGGTCTAGTGTCTAAAAGGAATGAAAAAACAGCATTTCCTACATGTTACAAATGGGTACCATTTTTATGCAGCTAGAACTGGCCATTGACCACCTGTTCCTTACCATACTCACTGCACCCCACTTCATCAACTGGCATTCTTGCGTGCACACAATGCCCTTTTCCAGCACTGTGGTTGTCTTTGTATCATTTTCCTAGGAGGGGAGAGAAGAAAGGAGCTCTGTTCTCTGTTTTGTCTCACCCACACTAAGGACATCATATTTTGGTCCATATTACAAGACAACGGAGAAACCTGAGCTCTAAGAGCAGCTGCTATTCTGTTCTACTTGCTACCAGTCATAAGTAGGGCATGCAGCTGAGAAATACCAAGGAAAACAAGGAAGAAATGCCCAAACTGCTGTCCTTGCTTATGATGCCACTTACACTAGCTTTCTACTGAAGCAACTCTGTTGTTTTCCATGTGGTTACAATAATACACGCCCAAAGAACACAATCACATTCACATGCATGCGCAACAATCCAGCACATCACGGGATCACATCATCCAGTTCTACCTCCATTTCCCATCATAAACAGTGACTCATACCTTAGGGTTTATAGCAAGCTTCTGGCACTCATTACATACACAGCTGTAAAATTAAGCAAAGAAGAAACGTTTTGGTTTTTTTTTTTCCTTCTAAGTTTCCTTTAGTTCTAGTAAGATATGCCAGTCATTAGTTTTGCTTGCCTCTTCGTAACTACTTCACTCCTCCAGCTCATTAGACAAAGTGTGCCCCCAGTGCTACCTCACAGTGCAAGTACTGACCATCTGCTTTGAAACATTGACCACCTCCTCAAAAACCACTCCTCCTTTCTGTTTGTGTACATAGGTAGCAGCGCTGGTGAGTGGAGTTCAATTACGACTTGGCAAGTGGTACACAATAAGGTAGCTGCTGCTTCTGTTGGGATAGGAAAAAAGGCAGTTGTAATTCATAATGAATGTAAAGGTTGTCCTGTCAACAATATGGCTTATCTCCATGCTCACAAAAAGTAAGGGAGATTTTTTTGAAACAAACACAGGGATATATCCCTCACATGCTCTCAATCTGTGTTAATTAAAAGTTATTTAGTTTTATTGTCATTGTAGCTTAGGCAATTTACTGAAACCTCTAAGATTCAATTCAATGCCATCCTGATTTGAATCACTTGCAATAACTTTACTTTCTAGAACCAAACACAAGGTATTCTGAAAAGAAAAGGAAAAATAAACTAACATTTTTGCTCGCAGCTTGTAATTTCCCTGAATCATGCTGTGTTGTTGACTTTTAAGCAAAAGTCTTTATTGAAATCCACTGGAAGTTCTATTTAAGAACTGGTGGCAAGTTATGGGCCATTGACTTCAGTACAATTACTCCAAGTTGTGCTGCAGTAAGTCTGAGAATCAAGTCCTGAGTCTTTCACATAAGCTTAGGCATGCTTAATATACGTTATGCAATTAAGATACATTGAACCAAGCAAAAACATATACAGGAGTCCTGTGGAACCTGTATGGATCTCTTTTCTTTTGGCTTTTGCTTCTGAGGGTTTAATGTAAACTCAAAGATAGATTCAATATAAAGGTAGTCAATTTTCCTTGCATATAAAAGTTTACATGAAAATGTCTGTCACTGCATTACAGATTACTTTATACCTTTTTTATTTTTATGATGTTTTGGAAGAATGCCTGCCTCTGTTATTGTCAAAATTCTTTAAGAAATTGCATTAAAATCCAAATAAAGTTACCAAAATGTAAATAGAAATGGTTAGTTTCCCTCTGCTGGGATGTTTCAGTATTTTGGGAATATTTTATATCTCTAGAGACCCAAAAGGCAAGTCATTTGAAAGGCAGTGTGTATGCAGAAAATCATCATAATGCCCTGTGGGACCAATCTGAGCCCATCAACATCCACTGGAGTCTGTCTACTGACTTCAGAGAGTTTCAGTGATAGTCCTCAATGTGCATTTTCTAAATCTAAAGAATAATTAAGCTTTCCAAAACTCCCATTACTGCCTGCACTTTAACAGACTCAAGAAACTCCCAGAACAACATACAACTAAAGGTTGATGCTGTACTGCCCTACGGACTGTCCGATCCTATGTTCTTTCCACACTGCTGACCCTGAGAGTTGCCATAAATATGCACTGCAGTGACTGGAACAAATTGCAGAGATGGAGAAGTGTTGAGTGCTGACAAGTCAAAGATCTGAGAGCATGCCCTACACTAAAAAGATTAAGCCAAAAACCAAAAGTATTTATTATCTATTAAGTGGAGTTTGATACTGGGAACACAGACCAGCAATACTTTGGCAATTTTCACTGAGTATCAAAAAAGTTTCCAGAATACTAACAGTCTGTGCAACCAAGGACTCCAGGTTTGACACCCAATGCCTGAAATCAGATTGCCACAGCTGAGATCCATAGAATTCACCACAACAGAATTATCTTCACTGATGTGAAAAATAAGAAGATTGCTAAAATTAATTCTAAAATCTATGGAGAATGTATTTTGTTCCCCTGGAGTCTGGACGTATCTTCAGAGCAAAGCAGCAAAACCCACTTTCTTACCAAGCAGTGTCAGCACTGTCCGAAAAGTATTAATGGCTTGTTGTGGAAACTGTTTTAGCATCAGATGCATATTTACTCTGAATAGGGAAAATTAGTTACATGTTTTTGGATATTTTAAATTAAGCTTGTTCGTACAAGCATTACTATAAATATATTTCTTTTTTTAAAACCACAACATTAAGTAGAAGTACCATGTGGTCTGAAAACTGACCTACTGTTTAGGCTGTTACAGAATTACAGAATCACACAGAATCACAGAATGTCAGGGATTGGAAGGGACCTCAAAAGATCATCTAGTCCAATCCCCCTGTCGTAGCAGGAACTTAAATGAGATTACACAGGAAGGTGTCCAGTTGGGTTTTGAATATCTCCAGAGAAGGAGACTCCAAAACCTCCCTGGGCAGCCTGTCCCAGGGCTCTGTCACCCTCACTGTAAAGAAGTTTCTTTTCAGGTTTAAGTGGAACCTCCTGTGTTCCTGCTTGCACCCATTGCCCCTTGTCTTACCATTGGCTGTCACTGAGAAGAGTCTAGCTCCATCCTAGTGACACTCACTCTTTATATATTCATAAAAATTAATGAGGTCACCCCTCAGTCTCCTCTTCTCCAAGATAAAGAGACCCAGCTCCCTCAGCCTTTCCTCATAAGGGAGATGCTCCACTCCCTTAATCATCTTTGTGGCTCTGTGCTGGACTCTCTC